>NC_056729.1:1684661505-1684667135 GCF_019279795.1 Protopterus annectens
AGAAATTAATTGTAGGCACTAAACAGCCTATAATTGCAAAGTATCTTGCAAAGGTAAGGGAAAACAGCTCTTATACTTTACAAAAAAGCACCTAAACAGGCATGTCCAAGGGTCAGCTTGCAGTGATTTCTCCTGTCCACCTGGTGAATCTAGACATTCTGGGGCAATGTGCCAACTGCCTTATGTACACAGACAACCCTCTCCTCCTACCTCCCAACACTACAACCTGCGAGAGATGCACTTACATAGCCAAACTGGAAGCAAAGCTCTCTCCGGCCAAGATTGTGCTAGACAGTCAAGAGGAGAAGGTTAACACCTGCACTACACCTCAAGCAACTCATAGCTATTCAAAACCCACACCATCAACACCCACACATAGCAACACTAAACCCACATATGCGGAGGCCCTTAACATTAACCTGCCCAAGCAACAAGGACCTCCGAAGCTGAAATGCAAACAAACACCAGTCACAACCAAAGTGACACATAGCTCTTAACACCAGTGTGCCACCCAACAACAGCCCCTAAGGCAAGACAATGTACCCAACACTTTAGTCATAGGTGACTCTATAGTCAGGCACACTGATGTCCCACTCACTAGGCTGAACAAGGAGAAAATTACAGTCAGCTGCCTGTCGGGTGCCAGGATCCACCACATAACGCATGCACACAAGTCACTCCACAACAAGTACAAATACGACTCTGTCATTGTCCATGCTGGAGTGAATGACTTGAGACGTACCTCCCTGGACTACATGAAAAGAGACATGGAAGAGCTCTCGGATCATGTGGCCCAGGCAGGTTTGACCCTAGCCCTGAGTAGCATCCTGCCTTCGCCCAGAATGATACCACAGTATAAGGACAAAATGATTGACTTCAACAATTGGCTAAGCTTCTGATGTCATTCAAAGGGGATCCAGTATCTGTCTGCCTGGGAAGACATGATCGACAAACCACGGTGCTTTGCCAGAGATGGTTTGCACCTGTCACCCCTGAGATTCAGGTTACTGGCTAAAGCTCTTGCCACCCCTATAGTGCCTTTTTTAGGCAAGGTTCAAAGGACAAAGCCACCATAAGAGATACAAGCATGCAAAATCTGAAGGTAATGCTACTCAATGCTAGAAGTCTAAACCTCAAAATGCACTTTCTCGAGGCACTACTAAAAATGGAGAACATTGATATCTGTACAGTAACTGAGACCTGATTCAAGGCTCCAGAGAGCACCCCTGCAATACCAGGTTACAACTCTTACCACACGTTTCGGCCACAAAACCAAGACCGAAACACTAAAGGTGGAGGAGTGTCCATATTCACCAAGGATATTCACACCTCCAGGCTAGTTGCCCAACACAATGCATCTGAAATTCTCCAGCTGCAACTAACACTAGGTAAGACTGCAATCCAAATTGTAGCTTGCTACAGGTCCCCCACCATGCCCCAAGATTTTCACTACACCTTTCTAAACATACTGGAAATATTAAGATACAACCAAACACCCTAATACTGGGTGATTTCAACTACCCTGCCATTAACTGGGAAAACTACTGGTACCAACTCCTTTTCCCAACGGTTCTTGGAATTCATAAATTCCAACGCCCCGGATCAGCTAATCCATTGTCCCACCAGGGGCTCCAATATCTTAGACCTGGTCATTACCAACATGGGAGATAGATGCTCCACATCAGTGGTCACCCCCTCATTGGTCAGGTCTGACCATAAGCAAATCACCCTTGACATCCACATCCCACCCCCACCCCTCAGTAAGGAAGCCTCCTTAAAAAACTTCTCCAAAGCCAACTTCATGCTACTGAAGTCAGAAGTGACAAATGTCATGACACCCATGCAGATGGGATCTGAAAGTTCGACTGCAGAATCCTACACTAAGGCACTATATGATCACATCCACTCGTGCATGAATCGTGCCATCCCAAACAGAACCAAGATGCACTCCTCCAAAAACAGGAAGCCAATCTGGTGGTCCCCTGCTATAAACAAACTATACAAAAGAAGGAAGAAACTGTTACAGAAAAGAGGAAAATCCCAGGATACAAAAAACTCCCTCACCAGCCTTAGTAAGAAGCTAAGATTCCTCATAAAATCCTCAAAAGCTAGTTATGAAAATAAAATTGCCAAAGATTCCAAAGACAACCACAAGGCATTCTATAGTTATGTCAAAAATCTAAATGGCAATGCTCAGATCTGCTCTGAGCTTCAACAGAATGGCATTAAATATACTGATCCCAAGGATATTGCCAATATCCTGGCAGATCAATTTAGTGCCACCTTCACCCTCCTCACACCCCTAAAGGGGGCCCCAAAACCCCCCAATAAAAACCCCCAAAAAAGATTGGGGCCAAAAACCCCCTTTTCCAAAAACAAAAAAAAAAAAAAAAAAAAGGGGGGGGGGGGGGGGGGAGGGAAAAAACCACCACTCCTCCAAAGGCTTTAAAAAAAAAAAAATAACCCAAAGGGGGATTTTTTCCATTTTTTTGGGACCAGGGAATGGAACCCCAATTTCCCCCAAAGGCCCCCCCCCCGGTTGTAAAATTTCAATGGGCCCCCCAAAAAAAAAATCCCTTTTAACAATAAAATTTTTCCTACTGACCTTCATTCCTCTTCTCTCTAGAGCATATCTCCACCTCTCCAGGGTCTCCTCCACCTGTTCCCTACTCTCACTACAGATCCAATGTCATCTGCAAACATGTGCCACGGGACTCCAGTCTGATCTTCTGCAACCTGTCCATCACCATTGCAAATAAGAAAGGGCTCAGAGCTGATCCTTGATGTAATCCCACCTCCACCTTAAATGCATCTGTCACTCCCACCGCAGACCTCACCGCTGTCACACTACCCTCGTACATATCCTGTACCACTCTTAGATACTTCTCTGACACTCCCAACTTCCTCATACAATACCACAGCACTTGATCTAGAACCTGCTGGAAAGCACTAGGAAGTCTGAAACTGATACAAGCACTCAACTCTCATTGTCAATAAGGAGAAATTAATTGTAGGCACTAAACAGCCTATAATTGCAAAGTATCTTGCAAAGGTAAGGGAAAACAGCTCTTATACTTTACAAAAAAAGCACCTAAACAGGCATGTCCAAGGGTCAGCTTGCAGTGATTTCTCCTGTCCACCTGGTGAATCTAGACATTCTGGGGCAATGTGCCAACTGCCTTATGTACACAGACAACCCTCTCCTCCTACCTCCCAACACTACAACTTGCGAGAGATGCACTTACATAGCCAAACTGGAAGCAAAGCTCTCAAAAGGCCAAGATTGTGCTAGACAGTCAAGAGGAGAAGACTAACACCTGCACTACACCTCAAGCAACTCATAGCTATTCAAAACCCACACCATCAACACCCACACATAGCAACACTAAACCCACATATGCGGAGGCCCTTAACATTAACCTGCCCAAGCAACAAGGACCTCCGAAGCTGAAATGCAAACAAACACCAGTCACAACCAAAGTAACACATAGCTCTTAACACCAGTGTGCCACCCAACAACAGCCCCTAAGGCAAGACAATGTACCCAACACTTTAGTCATAGGTGACTCTATAGTCAGGCACACTGATGTCCCACTCACCAGGCTGAACAAGGAGAAAATTACAGTCAGCTGCCTGTCGGGTGCCAGGATCCACCACATAACGCATGCACTCAAGTCACTCCACAACAAGTACAAATACAACTCTGTCATTGTCCATGCTGGAGTGAATGACTTGAGACATACCTCCCTGGACTACATGAAAAGAGACATGGAAGAGCTCTCGGATCATGTGGCCCAGGCAGGTATGACCCTAGCCCTGAGTAGCATCCTGCCTTCGCCCAGAATGATACCACAGTATAAGGACAAAATGATTGACTTCAACAATTGGCTAAGCTTCTGGTGTCATTCAAAGGGGATCCAGTATCTGTCTGCCTGGGAAGACATGATCGACAAACCACGATGCTTTGCCAGAGATGGTCTGCACCTGTCACCCCTGGGATTCAGGTTACTGGCTAAAGCTCTTGCCACTCCTATAGTGCCTTTTTTAGGCAAGGTTCAAAGGACAAAGCCACCATAAGAGATACAAGCATGCAAAATCTGAAGGTAATGCAACTCAATGCTAGAAGTCTAAACCTCAAAATGCACTCTCTCGAGGCACTACTAAAAATGGAGAACATTGATATCTGTACAGTAACTGAGACCTGATTCAAGGCTCCAGAGAGCACCCCTGCAATACCAGGTTACAACTCTTACCACACTTTTCGGCCACAAAACCAAGACCGAAACACTAAAGGTGGAGGAGTGTCCATATTCACCAAGGATATTCACACCTCCAGGCTAGTTGCCCAACACAATGCATCTGAAATTCTCCAGCTGCAACTAACACTAGGTAAGACTGCAATCCAAATTGTAGCTTGCTACAGGTCCCCCACCATGCCCCAAGATACAACCAAACACCCTAATACTGGATGATTTCAACTACCCTGCCATTAACTGGGAAAACTACTCGGGTACCAACTCCTTTTCCCAACGGTTCTTGGAATTCATAAATTCCAATGCCCTGGATCAACTAATCCATTGTCCCACCAGGGGCTCCAATATCCTAGACCTGGTCATTACCAACATGGGAGATAGATGCTCCACACCAGTGGTCACCCCCTCATTGGTCAGGTCTGACCATAAGCAAATCACCCTTGACATCCACATCCCACCCCCCCCCCCCCCTAAGGGAAACCCCCTAAAAAAATTCTCCCAAGCCAACTTCATGCTACTGAAGTCAGAAGTGACAAACTTCATGACACCCATGCAGATGGGATCTGAAAGTTCGACTGCAGAATCCTACACTAAGGCACTATATGATCACATCCACTCGTGCATGAATCGCCATCCCAAATAGAACCAAGATGCCTCTCCAAAAAAGGAAGCCAATCTGGTTTTCTATAAACAAACTATACAACAGAAGGAAGAAACTGTTGCAGAAAAGAGGAAAATCCCAGGATGCAAAAAACTCCCTTACTAGCCTCAGTAAGAAGCTGAGATCCCTCATAAAATCCTTCAAAGCTAGTTATAAAAATAAAATTGCCAAAGATTCCAAAGACAACCACAAAGCATTCTATAGTTATGTCAAGAATCTAAATGGCAATGCTCAGATCTGCTCTGAGCTACAATAGAATGGCATTAAATATACTGATCCCAAGGAGATCGCCAATATCTTGGCACATCAACTTAGTGCCACTTTACCCGCCTCTCACCCCCTAAAGGGCCCATCTCAATACCAAAAGATTGCCAAATTCCGGTAATCATGCCCAAACAGGTAGACCAACTCTCACTAAACACATCTCAATACAAGGCTGTGTACTACATGAACTACAAAATGAACTGGCACCTCACCTAAGTGTCATGTTTAATCATAGCTCACCTCAGGCTTTGTGCCCACTGAGTGGCACAGCTACAGTTATCCCATTCCACAAGGGGATCCACCTTGGATCCTGGGAACTACCATCCCATCAGTCTGACAAGCCTGATCTGCAAGGGCATGGAACATTATCATGGAACTTATAAACAAAGACATTGGCAACCTTCAAACACTGGACCCCACCCAGTTTGGGTTTGTAAAGGGCCGATCTTGTC
>NC_056729.1:1684671583-1684764083 GCF_019279795.1 Protopterus annectens
AGTTATGTCAAAAATCTAAATGGCAATGTTCAGATCTGCTCTGAGCTTCAACAGAATGGCATTAAATATACTGATCCCAAGGATATTGCCAATATCCTGGCAGATCAATTTAGTGCCACCTTCACCCCCCTCTCACCCCCTAAAGGGCCCATCTCAATACCAAAAGATTACCAAATTCCGGTAATCACTGCCACACAGGTAGAAACCACACTCTCCAAGGCTGTGTACTACATGAACTACAAATGAACTGGCACCTCACCTAAGTGTCATGTTTAATCATAGCTTCACCTCAGGCTTTGTGCCCACTGAGTGGCATACAGCTACAGTTATCCCATTCCACAAGGGGGGATTCACCTTGGATCCTGGGAACTACCATCCCATCAGTCTGACAAGCCTGATTTGCAAGGGCATGGAACGCATTATCATGGAACTTATAAACAAAGACATTGGCAACCTTCAAACACTGGACCCCACCCAGTTTGGGTTTGTGAAGGGCCAATCTTGTCTCCTGAACCTGATTGACTTCTTCAAATCAGTCTCCAGAGCTGTGGACGAGGGTGAGGTGGTGCACACAGCCTATCTGGACCTACAGGGCCTTCAACACCATCCCCCACTCTGGAATCATAGATAAACTTACTAAGCTGGCCATAAATCCCTACGTCACTCGATGGGTTGCCAACTGGCTTACTGACAGAACCCAGACTGTAAACGTAGCCAACTCCAAATCCAGCTCCAGACACGTGACAAGTGGAGTACCTCAAGGTTCAGTCCTGGGACCACTCTTGTTTGGCATCTACTTCTCTGAATTACAGGCCAACACTAAGGGACTCTGGCTAACAAAGTTCGCAGATGACTGCAAACTGGGAGCCATTATTGAATCCCCAAATGATGTGGATATTCTACAAAAGGGCCTTACAGAAGCAGATGTCTGGTGCCAGAGCCGTGGGCTCAAGCTTAATGCCAAGAAATGTATAGTTATCCCCTTTGGAAAAAAAAAACATGTACCCATGAATTACCACATAGGTGGCAGTACACTAAACATCAAAAGTCTGATGAGAGACTTAGGGACACAGGTGGACAGTGGTCTCACTTTCAATAACCACATTGCCACAACAGTCAGGAAATTCTTCTATGTGGCTCACCTCATCACTAAAGGCTGTTCATCCAGAAAAAAGGAGGTCATTGTCCCACTGTACTCATCCCTTATTAGACCCATTATAGAGTATAATGCCCCGTTTGGTATGTACTTCACAAGACATCTGCAACAGCTGGAAAGGCCACAGAAATACCTCACTAAAAGAATCACAGGCCTAAAGCAGATGCCATATGCTGACCATCTAAAAAAACTCCAGCTATACTCTGTGGCATATCGTCTACTCAGAGGCAATCTCTGCTTAACATACAAGGCCATGTCAAACCCTGAGCTGTTGGACATGCTCCACTTAAAGAAATCCCAATCCCTCAGAGCTACACGCTCCAGGGATCTAAACCTTATCATCACAATGAACAAAACATGCTGGAGGGATAGATTCCTGACCCAGAGACTCCCCATACTCTGGAATAGACTGCCCATACATGTCAAGCAGAGCGCCTCCTTAGCCCTCTTCAAAAGGAACCTTGATGATTGGATAGGAGATAGGAAATTCACCCCGGGGATCATTTTTGAGCACTGAACTTGTTTACTTTGATGAACATTCAGAATGTTGAACATGATGACTCCTGGTGTTGCAGCAGTTAGATGTATTTTGTAAACAAGAAGAAGGTTGAAATTCCAATGTATGGCATTATTGTCTGAGTGTAATCCTAAATTATTTGCTAAATGATGAATTCCTTTCCTCTGTCTCTTCCCTTCCTCTCCTCCCACCTTTCCCTCCTCCCCCCTCCACCTCCAGTACCTTCAACTTTACCTTCTCCTGAACAAATAAACCCTCTCTATGCCCTTTGATATTTGACACCACTACTGACTCTATCCCAATGCCAACTACTATATGGGACTGTCAGTCTAATCTGGAACAAATGTTGTATGGATTCTTATCAAACTGACCATACTGCACTGTGGCCTGAAGCTAAGGCAGTTTAATCTGTCATATTTAATTCATGTGTTTTTATTACTTTGAATGTATTGTATGCTTGTATGCTTTAACAGTTTATCTGATATGTCTGTTATCTTGTCTTCTATCACACTGTAAGCATTATATTGTTTTTAAGTTTTATCTCAGACTGTGGAGCTTTTCTCCCCGGGCTTCCACTGAAAATGGGCACTCTTTGGCCCAGTGGACCATCCCAGTAAACAAATGCAATAAATAAATAAAACAAATAAACCTTATCAAGGGACATGGTAAAAATATGATGCAAAAATATGGACATTATGCAGATGTCTGGGTAATTGAGAGCTAAGTGCTGGTATTTCTTTTTGGGATGTCACAGTACATCGGGGATTGGAAAGTTACCCTTTTCCCATTGTAGTGCGATCTCAGAGTTGGTGTATATAATAAGCAGGGGGTGTGTGGGTGCAGGTGGGCTTGCCGCTTGCATAAAAGATTGCTTAAGGTTTTGTTCTAGGTTTCAGTGTTTTGTGGTTCGATCTTTTCAGATTGATGTTATGTGTGTGTGTGTGTGTTCATTGTTACGCTATAGATACTTGTATATATATACATATAAAAGAGAGAAAAAGTTTAAAAACACAGCCATAGAAATATTTGTGAATTTATTCTGTCTTCAGATTCTGAAAGATACGGTTAAATCTTCTTTTCTTTTTTGCAAAGCTGCATCCACTCATATACACTTTTGTTCAGCACATAGCACTTTTTAGGCATAAAAGTAAGGAGTTCCTTAGTCTCATCAGGGCTTCTGACTGAAAGCATATAGCCCCTACACCGTAAGGTAAAAAAATTAAAGGAAAACATCAACTGTCTTCCATCATCTGCAGAAGGAACAAGCACTTCAATAGAGTGTAGCAAGGATTTATACACATTTAAAATGCTAATTTCTTTTCCTTTCATAATTTCATTTCTCATCTTTGCTTAAAATTACACAAAATTGTTTATGTTGCAAAATATTACAAGGGCTTGTTATAACAATTCAGTAAACCAAACATACTTTTCAACTTAGTAAAATATGGTGTTGGAGATGGATTCTTCCTGAAAGTTTTTAGTTTAGTTGGTAACAAAGATAACTTATGTGTATCTCTTGCATTCCCTAAGTAATGTACTTTTTCCTAAAAACACATACTCATTTCTTGAAAAATTCAGATCAGCTTTCTTCACGTAATCCAACACTTTATCTAAGTCTTTAGATTTCTTTCTAGTATAGCCACAGTTATTAGGACTTTCTCCAAAAAATGCAATATGTGAATATCTTCCACTAAACTTTCTACAGTCCTGTAAAACAGAGGTGCAGATGACACCCCTAAAGACAAATACATACATTTGAGCATTATCTTATGAATATTTTAAGTATTTCTTAGGCTGACTTTCCCAAACCTTTTGTTGAGATAAACATGACTTGCATCTAATTTAGAAAACCTCTGACACTTTCAGCAGTGAAAAGGTGTTCTTCCACTTCAGGTACAGGGTTCTGTTTGCTATTTGATTAAATGCCGTAATTTAATTTCCTCACTATGCAATGTTTTTAGCAGATTTCCACATGGGTACTATTAGAACAGCCTGTTTTGGATATTTTATTGAAGTTCTTTTTTTTTCTTTCAACAATCTATTTCTTCTTCTTCTACATTAGTATGCATAACACAGAGAACTGAACTACATCTGAAAAATCTGGGTTTGGCATCTGCTAGAAAATTAATACTAGGTATGATTCCTTTCAACATACACATTTATTCTTAAATATAATTTCATGTTCAATAAGCACTTTTTCTAGACACTCACTTTTTGAATGAATATGCTTTACTTGCACCTCATCTAATTGAATAGTTTTTATCCAACTGCTCCCTATCAGCAATTCTATAATAGACGTTCCTGTTATTTTTCTGTTGCTTGTTGCACATATGAAAAACAGTATATGGATTTACCAACAAGCCAGATGTTGTTTTTCAGTTTTTTCCTCCAAAGTGTGGTCTATTGCCCAGCTATCCTGACTAATATATTACATATCCACTCCTCAGCACTTTGCTAGTGGTCAGCGATGTGGACTTTGAAGACAATATGATCTTACACCAGATAACAAATGATCATTTTGATGCTCTGTTTAAAGCTTGTGTTCTATCTAACAACATGACAGTTTTATTGCTGATATTTAAGTTTAATGAGATCAAGTGTCTATAATAAAAAAGCGCCTACTTATTTAGCAAGCATCCACCAAGCACTGCTTGCAATTTGGCAATAAGAGTGCCAGTTTCTGAATACAGTGAGGGTGCTTGTACTTCTCCTCATAAATACCTGCAGCCAGCTCCATTAATTTACAGAGATAAAGCTCTGACCACAGTCTATGCAACTCAGATCCAGTTAGTGGCCTGGGCACTTGCTAGAATTGTCATGGGAAAGGAAGGAGTGATAGGCATCACTGGTTTGCCTCTGTTTTATAGAGGTAGTGGGGGGGTACATGCCCAGGATGCACAGTCCCATGGTAGAGTCTCCACTGGAGATGGGAGATTAGATGGGAGAGCTGTCTTCTTAGTGCAGGACATTCTTGAGGGGTTATGTCACTTACTGAACTGAATGACCTGTACTCACCAGTAACCATTACTTACCAAACCCTGGAGTGCATTACTGAGTATGTGCTGTGGGGTTAGAACTAAAGCCAAGAAATACCCTGATATCTGCCTAAATGATGTCCCTCTTAGTGGTTCTCACCCTCCTGCTCCAATGAAAGGGGAATGGTTGGTTGTAAAAAAATTCAGAAGCACTAGCATTTAGTTTGTTTGTGTATTTTATGTGCTGTTTGAAACTACATTGTTATTTTTTGTCCGTACCCAACAAGTTGATGAAGCAGTATTATATTAACATGGCAGTTACTTCCTTGTGGTCTGTTTGGGCTCACTATAAAGTTTCCAGACCTCAGTTTAAGCACCTGGCATAAAAGTAGTTTGAGTGCAACTGTCTGAATAAAGGGCATCTTCTGCAGAGTAGGGCCCTAACTAAAGACTCCCTCTCAGCCTCTTTCTACTTGAATACATAGTCTCAACTGTCTGCTGACCTACCTAGTAGATAATACTTAACTGTCCTAACACAACTCCACAGAATCTCCTCTTCCACATACTCAGCTGGGGCTTTCTAATTTACAGAGGATATCCTATTATATACAGATGAATAATCTGCACACAAGCTTATCCTATTATATACAGATGAATAATCTGCACACAAGCTTATCCTATTATATACAGATGAATAATCTGCACACAAGCTTATCCTATTATATACAGATGAATAATCTGCACACAAGCTTATCCTATTATATACAGATGAATAATCTGCACACAAGCTTATCCTATTATATACAGATGAATAATCTGCACACAAGCTTATCCTATTATATACAGATGAATAATCTGCACACAAGCTTATCCTATTATATACAGATGAATAATCTGCACACAAGCTTATCCTATTATATACAGATGAATAATCTGCACACAAGCTTATCCTATTATATACAGATGAATAATCTGCACACAAGCTTATCCTATTATATACAGATGAATAATCTGCACACAAGCTTATCCTATTATATACAGATGAATAATCTGCACACAAGCTTATCCTATTATATACAGATGAATAATCTGCACACAAGCTTATCCTATTATATACAGATGAATAATCTGCACACAAGCTTATCCTATTATATACAGATGAATAATCTGCACACAAGCTTATCCTATTATATACAGATGAATAATCTGCACACAAGCTTATCCTATTATATACAGATGAATAATCTGCACACAAGCTTATCCTATTATATACAGATGAATAATCTGCACACAAGCTTATCCTATTATATACAGATGAATAATCTGCACACAAGCTTATCCTATTATATACAGATGAATAATCTGCACACAAGCTTATCCTATTATATACAGATGAATAATCTGCACACAAGCTTATCCTATTATATACAGATGAATAATCTGCACACAAGCTTATCCTATTATATACAGATGAATAATCTGCACACAAGCTTATCCTATTATATACAGATGAATAATCTGCACACAAGCTTATCCTATTATATACAGATGAATAATCTGCACACAAGCTTATCCTATTATATACAGATGAATAATCTGCACACAAGCTTATCCTATTATATACAGATGAATAATCTGCACACAAGCTTATCCTATTATATACAGATGAATAATCTGCACACAAGCTTATCCTATTATATACAGATGAATAATCTGCACACAAGCTTATCCTATTATATACAGATGAATAATCTGCACACAAGCTTATCCTATTATATACAGATGAATAATCTGCACACAAGCTTATCCTATTATATACAGATGAATAATCTGCACACAAGCTTATCCTATTATATACAGATGAATAATCTGCACACAAGCTTATCCTATTATATACAGATGAATAATCTGCACACAAGCTTATCCTATTATATACAGATGAATAATCTGCACACAAGCTTATCCTATTATATACAGATGAATAATCTGCACACAAGCTTATCCTATTATATACAGATGAATAATCTGCACACAAGCTTATCCTATTATATACAGATGAATAATCTGCACACAAGCTTATCCTATTATATACAGATGAATAATCTGCACACAAGCTTATCCTATTATATACAGATGAATAATCTGCACACAAGCTTATCCTATTATATACAGATGAATAATCTGCACACAAGCTTATCCTATTATATACAGATGAATAATCTGCACACAAGCTTATCCTATTATATACAGATGAATAATCTGCACACAAGCTTATCCTATTATATACAGATGAATAATCTGCACACAAGCTTATCCTATTATATACAGATGAATAATCTGCACACAAGCTTAGTCTCTATCTCTCTTCTCCTTTCCTTTCAATGCTCTCACTTTTTTTCATTTTCCTTTTTTCTTGCTTCTTCTTATATAAAAATGTACATATAATTGTTTTGACTGCAACAAATATATAAACCTGTATGCAAATGCACATTTTTTGTACTCAATAGCCACGATGGTACAACGGTAGCGTTGTCGCCTCACAGCAAGAGGTTCTCCCGTTCGATTCTCGGCTGGAGCGCCTTCTGTGTGGAGTCTGCATGTCCTCCCCGTGGTCAAGTGGCGTTCGAAAGACATGCGTGAATGGGAGTGCCTTCATTGAAGGTTGGGCATCGGGCTGGCACCCCTGTTGACATGTATGCATATTGCACAGTTTCCTAAACTTGTGCAGTTTGTATGTAAATGCTATGTAGATGTACAGTTTTCTGTTACTATTCATGCAACCTGAGATTAACCTGCAATTGGTCATTTGAGATCAGTGCCATACTCTGATAAACAAATATAAATAAATATAAATAAAAGTTTACAGAGTTAACCAAAGTCTGGACTGCTGCATGATTCTCCCAGTTTTCCACTAAAATGTACATATTTCAGTGATATAGATGTCTTCTGTCCAGCTACTGAATTACTGACATTATTTTCCAACTGCTGCTGCTGTGTGTGTGTGTGTGTGTGTGTGTGTGTGTGTGTGTGTGTGTGTGTGTGTGCATGTGTGTGCGTGTGTGCGTGTGTGTGTGTGTGTGTGTGTGTGTGTGTGTGTGTGTGTGTGTGTGTGTGTGTGTGTGTGTGTCTGTGTGTGTGTGTGTCTGTGTGTGTGTGTGTGTCTGTATGTGTGTGTGTGTGTGTGTGTGTGTGTGTGTGTGTGTGTGTGTGTATGTGTGTGTGTGTGGGGAGCACAGCATATTTGTATGCATGTGGTATGGTTATCTATGAAATGTATATCAGAATTTATTAAAAGCAGAGAACACAGTCTGGCAAAGCAAGGAAACATACGTTTGAGTCTATACGTCCAAGATATAGTGTTTCCAGTGGAATTACCTTCAGTCTTCCACCTACTAACTAGATTTTTATTTATTTTTATTTTTTATTTATTTTACATTTGTTGACCGGGATAGTCCAGCTGGATACATATCCGTTTTCAGTGGAGGCCCGGGGAGAAAAGCTCCAAGGAACAGAGGTACAAGAGCACATATTACAAACATTACAATGGAAATTGAACATTTAGTATAATACGTTAAATACTCTTATGATATTGGAAAAGTTCCAAAGAATAGTGGTACAAGAGCAAATATTCCAAGCAATACAACAGAAATTAGACATTTAGTACAATAAGTTGGTACGCTTCTAATATTGGATTAGAACAATAAGTAAGTAAAAAAGATGGAATCCTAGGAAGAAAGGAGTTGGTAAGATAGATTGTAAAGGTTATAAGGTGACCCATTTGAGTTGGGTTACATAGTGGCTAGTCTAGGCCGTATGGGGTCATGGGCATGGGATATTAATCAGGGTTAGGGCATGGGCATAACCATTGGGTTTTTAGAAACGCTCGGAGGTGAATTTTAAATTGGTCCAGAGTGGTCAATTGTCTAAGGTTGCTTGGAAGGGCATTCCATAACTTGCCAATGGAATTGGCATAGAGAGCATCCCCTCCTGAGTTGTTAGGTTTGATGGTCAATACTTGACTAATTTTGGATGACCTAAGGGATGATAGATTTGAATAGGAGGTGAGAATGTTGTTTAGAGAGGGAGTTTTGTCAGGGTGTTTAATGATTTTGAATGCCTCGGTAAGCTGGTTAAGTTTCAGAACATTAGGCAATTCTAACCATCCTAGTGTTCTAAGGTTTAGGCAATGGTGGGTACGGTAGGGCATACCAGTGATAAATCTAGCTATGTGGTGATAGGCATTGGATAGTTTATTAAGCTCTTTTTTGTGAAGAAAGGAGAATATAGGGGAGGCATATAGGAGGGTGGAGAGGAGGTGAGTTCTGGCAATGGTTAGCTTGGTGTGAGGGGTTAGGAATTTCTTTATCCTGTACATGGATCCGAGTTTCTTGTTCAGTGTTTTAGTGGTCAGATTCACGTGCATGTCAAATCTAAGTTTGTGGTCTATTGTCACCCCAAGTAGTTTGGTGTGGGAGACTGGATAGATTTTGGTGCCATTGTTAGCAGAGACAACAAAGGTAGGAGTTTGGGTGCTGGGAAATTGTAGACTGGGAGGTATTGCTGGAGAAGGGAAGAATAAAAGTAATTTGGTTTTGGTTGGGTTGAGTAGGAGTTTTAGGTCTGAGAACCATTTTTCTACTAATGAGAAGCAGATTTGGGTAGTAGCTTGAAGGTTGGTGAGAGAGACGTCAGAACAAATAAGGGTAGAGTCGTCTGCATATTGGATGCAGGTGGTATTGGGAAGGACTGAGTGTAAATCATTAATAAAGAGAGAGAAAAGAAGGGGACCAAGGATAGATCCTTGAGGGACACCGATATTAGTGAGAAGAAGGTCTGAAATCCTATTATGCCACTGTACTGCTTGTTTTCTACCAGAGAGGTATGCGTTGAACCAACTAATGGTGGATTTGCTAAGGTTGAAGGTTTCAAGTGTGAGGAGAAGTTGTTTATGGTTAACCATATCAAAGGCTTTTGATAGGTCAAGAAAGAGCGCAGAGGAAATTAATTTGTTGTTCCGGTTGCAGTTGATTGAGTCAACAAAGGAGAGAAGAGCAGTGGTGGTGCTGTGATGTGGGCGAAAGCCGTGTTGGGAATTAGATAGGAGTTTGTTTTGGGTAAGGTGGGTGATAAGTTGCTTGTGAATGCAGCTTTCCATAATTTTGGATAGAGGGGACAGGATTGCAATGGGTCGATAATTAGATGGATCAGTGGAGGGACCTCCTTTGTGGAGAGGAATAATAAAGGAGGTTTTCCAGATAGAGGGGATCGAGGCTTCAGAGATTGAACGGTTAATAAGGATAGATACAGGGTAAGCAATGGCATCAGCTGCTATTTGCAAGTATTTTGCCGGAAGTAGGTCAGCCGCTAGGGTGGTTGGTTTAAGTTTTTTTAGAAGGGTACGGATATAGGAGGTAGAGGTGGGTGCTAAGTTGAAGGCAGGTTGATTAGGAACCTTGGGGGTGGTTGCGGCCGAGGGGGGGGAGGTAAGCTGACTGGCGAGGGACTGGATAGTCTCAGTAAAAAAAGAATTGAAAGAGTTTGCTATCTCACTTGGATCTTTATCCATAAGTGTTGCAGGTGTGGGGGCGGAAGATTTACCTGGATGGAGGAGTTGGTTGAAGCCAGCCCAAAATTTTTTAGGGTTGTGTTGATGCTTATCTTGGAGGTGATAGAAATATTGCTTTTTATCGGATGTAACAGCTGCTTTAGTTGAATTTCTAAGCTGAAGGAATTTGTTACGGTCTAGGGGGGTTTTAGTGGTTCTCCATTTGTTCCATGCCAAGTTTCTGAGTTTAATTTTATTTTTTGTGTCATTAGATAGCCAAGGTGCGATACGATCCCTGGTTCTAATGAGTCGTTTTGGGGCATGGGAGTCCAGTATTTTGAGGAAAGTGTCATTAAAATGGGATACACTTTCTTCTAAGGGAAGGGTTTTTAGGATAGACCAGTTGCATGCTTTAAGGTCAGCAAGAAATTGATCCGGGATGAAATTCTTGCTGTTCCTAACAAGTCTGGTTAGGGGGGGGTAGGTATTTGGGCATTTATGTTTTGTTATAAAGGTAATGAGGTGGTCACTAAGGTCATTGGGGAGGGTCCCCACGGAATAGTTGGAAGGGTCTTTGTTTGTAAGTATCCAGTCTATGGTACTATCTTTTTGTAGGGGATAGCCAATTCTAGTGGGAGAAAGAATAAGTTGGGAAAAACCATGTAAGTTAATAGGGAGAGGGTTGGGATGAGAGGAGTATAGAGACCAGTCAATGTTAACGTCTCCTAAAATTATTGTTTCTTGTGGGTAGAAGGTGGAAAGCCAGTTGAGGGTTTGTTCAAGGATTTCAGTGTTGCTCCCTGGGGGTAAGTAGGTGACTATGAGATTAATACTTTTTTGGTTATTTAGGCTAAGTTTTAGGGCAATCAATTCTTGGTTACGGAGAATTGGAGGTTGAAGGGGATGTCTGGTAATGTTCAAGGAGTTTTTGAATAAGACTGCTATTCCTCCACCATTTCTTGTAACTCTATCTGCCCTGAGGATGTTATACCCAGGTGGGATGATTTCCTCATCCTTGGTGATAGGTTTGAGCCATGTTTCAGAAAGACACATGATGTCAGGGGAGTGAATTTCTAGCAGAGCATGAAGGTTGTGAACTTTGTTGTTGATGCTTCGTACATTGAGGTGAAGCATATGGAGTGAGCCTAATGGGCTTCTAGGAGTGCTACCGGAGTCTAGGCTTAGGTCACTGGAGGGGCCAGGGTTGGGGTGGATGTCACCGTCTCTAGTTATGGATCTTTTTAAATGGTCAAGTATTCTTTGGAGTTTAATTATTAGTATGAGATTATCTCTAGATGAGGATGATTTTGGGTAAGAGAGGGTGAGGTGGAAGCAGTAGAGATTGTTGTTAGAAGTTGGGTAAAAAGAGGGATGAATACAATTGAGGGTGACATTGGAGTATAGGGAGGTTTGGCTGTTGGGAAGGTAGGCGTCTGCAGGGTTTAAGGTATCATAACTTGTTAGCAGGTAGGTTGAGATAAGTAGAAGCATTATAGGAGGAGATTAGTATAAGAGTGTCCAGCCATGGTGTGGGGGGGGGGAGTGAGCTACCTTGTTACAACTAGTGAGCAGAGAGACTAGGAGACGGGTGGTGAGAGTGTTAATGAAGGAGTTATAAGGGCAAATAGGGGGGTGGTCCTTGAAGTAAAGTCAGCTGATGAGTGGGGGAGTGGTATTCAAGAGAGGGACTGTAGCGATTGGGTGGAAGGAAGGGGGATGGATCTAATGAGCAAATAAATGAAGAGGTAGTGGGGGCGGGTGGGAATAGGGGGCAGGGTGGGGTGCGGAGCGAGCCCGAGCGTAGCGAGGGCGAAGCGGAGCGGGGATAACACCGCCAAGGATTTACCTTCTTCCAAAGGTAGCCACTTTTAATAGAATGTAACAGCCTGTTTTTCTTAGTAAAGGGTCCACTGTTATAGTAGGCTTAAGTTAACAGATAGGAGGTAACTGAGGTAACTGTTGGTAGAATTCACAAAGCAGATGGCTTTCTGTTAGGCAGAAAGTTAGATTAGAAGAGACTAATCAAGTCCTAGATCTTTCCGTTGGTGCCTGACACAACTGACTGTACAAAATGCTGTGAGAAGGTAGATTGTTTTACCTAGTCAGGTTAGTTATATTGCTTAGCTAGCTGTGTGCATTCGCACAGGAGATGGTCGTCTTAGGGCTGCCGTGTTGGATAGGTGCCACGCGTTACTTTAGGGTAAGGGGCTGAGAGGAGAAAATAAAATACAGAGTGGTTAAGATTCAAGCAGTACACAGTCGCAGCTATTTTAAACAGTTCAAGATAAGACATGTAATGCTATTGTTCATCTGAGTAAAAAAACAGTTACAGAATTGTTAATCACATATTACAGATATGATGTCAGAAACTGTTCATCATGACCTTGTCCTAATTTCAGATAGGTCAGTCTGAACTTAGTACATATGGTAACCCCTTATTCCAAACTGCACCGCAGAAATCATGACTGGGCTTTTCATCCAGGAGGAATATGGGCTAGGAATGCAACTGTTAAGGATAAAGGTAAAGTCTTTTTACCTTTTTCTGTGAAGCTTAATCTTATCTACAGGTTAATCTTTCAGAAAGAGGGAAGAGGAAGGTCTTCCCACCACTAGAATTATAAACAGTTGCCCCTGCAAATTTCTCATTTCTTTTTGTAGTAATATAGTCTACAAAGAGAAGGTGTCTTACATTATTAAGCCACAAGATACATTACATAGATAGTTATATCTTGGAACTAAATTGTCTTTTTTTTGTAAAATCCTAAATAACCATGTTTTCAGAGTAGCAGATTAAATATGCTTGCCAATAACAACACCGTAGATTTCCCATTATACCCTTCTTTCTTCAGAATATGGACATTTTAGAATTCATCTGAGCTGAAATTTCAACAAATGCTTATTACTGCCTTGTGTTATTTCATTTTATTGTGTTTTGTGAGAGCTTTCTTCCTTTTGGCAGTTATATTCCACAACTGGCTCTAATCAAAACTGTTGTAATTTAGAGTTACAGCCTTCAGAAAAAAAATCTTCTCTTGACTGTAAAAAATTAAAATTTTTAGACCACGTCATTTCTGTTCGAATTCTATTGTGATGCTTATTTTATTTATTTATTTTATTTTATTTAACATTTGTTAACTGGGAAAGTCCGACTTGGAACAAAGCCAATTTTCAGCGGAGGCCCAGGGAGAAACGCTCTAGATGTATGTCTTTTATACATCTAGTTTTAATTTGGATACCTGCTTCATGCAAACATAACTGATATTATTTCTATGTGGATAAATGGATTTCAGAGATTTCATGAACATGGGATATAAGCAAATGAGGAAATATTTTAAAATGGCCACTGACAATGTGTTTACCTATGAATTAGTAAAATATATTTTCCTAGCAGCACTCTACTCCCTTTTACTTTCCACTTCTGGTGACATAGACAGTTGTGCCCTGGTCCATTTTCCCTATCGATTCTTATGATGACTTAATCCAGAAAATAAATTTTAAAGGATCATTATACAAAGAAGGGTCATTATTAATCAAAAATGTGAACACCGATTGACTGTTCACAAGTACATGGTCACTGTAATGTGAAAATTCCACTGGAAAGACATCTGGCTAAAACACACAAAAATTAGAAACAGAAATCATTGTGACTGTGGTTACAATTGTAAGAATTGATAGGACTGTAGAATACTGGAATGAACTGGAAATAGCTGGAAGAAACTGGAATGAGACTGGAATACATGTCTTAATTGTTTTAATTGTAGGTCTTTACCCAATAGACACAAGGTGCAGGGTTTGACTATTACATGGGGTAATTGGCTATGCTTAAAATGACCCACAAGGTTAGTTAGCCTAGTACTAATCTATGAACCTATAAACCTATGAATTGCCCAGAACTGTGCTGTACAGGTGCCAGTCTCTCCTTCATGTGCCAAATCTTCTTGTATTTTTCAGAATAAAAGACTGCATACACTCTTGTTCAGTTAAGAATATTTTATTATGTATGGTAGAGATAGATGTCAACAATATCTGAATCAAATCTTAATTTCCATAGTTTCTGCACTTATTATACTGTCTGTAAATTCTGTACTCAGAATGTTATTATGGCCATAGCTTCTGCACTTACAATCCTTTCCTCCTGAATAATATAAATAATATTCTGGAATGCTGGATATTTGACCTGACTTCTGCACTCAATCGCAACTCTTCTTCTTCTTTCAGCTTTTTCCCAGTTAGGGGTTGCCACAGCAAATCACCTGTCCGCTCATGATTAGCAGTGGAGATTTAAGGTGTCAGGTTGCCAGCCCAACACCCAACCTTCCACAGAAGGCACACACGCACAGACTCACACCTAGGGCCAACTTAGAGTATCCAATCCACCTACAGCATGTCTTTGGAATGTGGGAGGAAACCAGAGCACCCAGAGGAAACTCACACAACCACAGGGAGGACATGCAGACTCCACACAGAAGGCATCCCAGCCGAGGATCAAACCAGAGAACCTCTTGCTGTGAGGCAGCAACGCTAACCGCTGCACCACCGTGGCCACCTGCACTCAATCACGAGTATCATTCAAATAAACTGTGTATGAAGTATTTCCTAATAATACCAAATCCTGTAAATTTCTACATGCCTCTTTAGCCTTGATTCCCAAACCTTGTACCTCCCAAACAAGATGTGTTTGTACTCATTGTACTGCACATTCAGTTCTTATCGATATTCTTGACTGACGGTTATTTTCACTGATTGAAAGTGTATTCACTGAAACTGTGTGCAAAATATGAAGGTATGTTTTAATATGGCTGCATTTCTGGACTTATGCAAAGAGAATACTGTGCCTAATGTTATACAATAAATAAATAAATGCATAAATAAACTACAACTGCAATTTTCTATGTGCTGATAAACAGTGAAACAAAACTCAGCAACCTACCTAATTACCACACCCTCCTGCACACACAATAATGCCCCTAAAGCTAATTCTTAAATGCAAAACACTAAATAAGAAATGTTTGAAAATGTGTTAAAATCACTACTAGTATGTCTGGAGAGAGAAAGCCTCCTATAGGAAACTCATCTGTGGATACAGGCATCCATGGAAGAAAACTATAAAAAATGTTTTAGGTATTATTAGAAAAAAACTTCAGGCAATTACAGAAGCAGTACAAGACCATGAAAACACTAATACCAGAACATATAAGATGAAATCCATTATGGCATTTCATCAAGCTATGATATCTGGTATAAAACGTTTCGGTGAGTGGTTTGGTTGCTACAGCTCAGGACACAGACATTCAACACATTTTTCATAGCGCAAAACCAGCATTTAAGACAGATTCTCAGAAGTCAAGGTGACTAAGTGTTAAGTTCACATCTTATTATGATGAAGAAATGTACCTGAGAACAGTTTGGGATCATTCACCTTTGATCTGTAAAGTTAAGATTTTAAAGTAAGACAATAATTTGTTTGTAGAAGCCTTATCAATAAGAAATGAGTGTTGGTCCCTAATAAAATGCCTAAAGCTCAAGATAATCAAAGCTCAGACTGTATACCCATATAAATTCAAAACCACCAACAAAAGGGATGTTTTCCTCAGAACTGAATGCCAAACTGCAAAGTGTAAAAAACACGACATCTGTGATAAATGGCATAATGTACAAATTCTTAACTGTACTGATTACTGTGATGAAATCAGTATGTTTTCTAACCACTTTTGATCTCTGTGGGATATAATTACCTCACTACTTCATGTCTTCAAATGCTTTTTTTTTTTCAATTTGGCATTTGTTTAGCCGGAAAGTCGATCTGGGCATGGGGCACATTTTCAGCAGAGGCCCAGGGAGAAAAGTTCCACTTATAAGAACTATATATTTATTTATTAAGCAGGAAAGTCCAACTTGGAACAAAGCCAATTTTCAGCAGAGGCCTGGGGTGAAACATTCCAGATGCATGTCTTTGTAACATGGGAAGAAACCGGAGCACCCGGAGGAAACCCACATGAACATAAAGAGGACATGCAGACTCCACACAGAAGGCACTTAGGCCAAGAATCGAACTGTAGAAGCTCTTGCTGTAAGGCGACAACACTACCACTGCACCACAATTTACTACTATAAATGCAGTTTCATAAGAAAAGAAAGCATTATACATAAGTTTTACACCTTAAAGACTAGTTGTATTCTCTTCACTGGGTAGATTTCCCTTCCCACAGTGCTATGTCACTACAATCACACCCTCTGTTAAATAATCCTTATACAATTAGTTTAGGTCTTGATTTTTGCAGGGTGATGGAGATGCATCTCGTCTTTCATCTTGCTTTACTTCATAAGAATATCTTGTGTAAAAGAAAGTTTTTAGTTTCTAAATGTTTCATTGTAGTAGGTTACTTAGATTGTTATTCAGCATTTCTAGAATAATGTCCAATATTTGTTTGGACTTAATGTTTAAATTACTTTGTAAGTTACCTGTTATTGTGTTTTCCCGTATTTTTTTAGTATAATTGTCTTGAACTAAGAAAAGAAAATGTGTTCAGCACTTTTAGTGATGTTGCGCACTTTAATGTTAATCCACAAAAACCAGCAGCAATGATTCTGTATCCAATAATGATAGAGTTGAACAGTTTTATGTTAGCTTTCCTCTCTAAGTACCAAAACAAAACTGTAGTATTTAACCAAGTCTCCATGCTCTTAGTAGGAATGACTGTCTAAGATTACATTTCATCTTCCCAGGGATAGATTAATTCATTTGAATAATAATTGCTTTGCAGTTAATGCAGAGAATTAAGACTCTAAGCTGTTGATAAGATGCTTCCTGAAGTGAGGGTTACAGCTTTTGGTTCCTTCCACCTTCATTTGTCTACTGTGTGACTCTGAACAAGTGCTCTCAGGTCATACTTGAAAAGGGGCACTTGTGTTCATTGAGCTGACCTGATTTAAAAATGGACAAAATAAAATGCATCATTGGCATACAGAGAGCTTAGACAACTTTAGAAGCACGCAAGAATTAAAATTAAGCTTAGCTTCTTCACTGAAGAGAGGGCTACATTCAGGAAATGTGATGGATGGATTTGAAAATACTGAAAACAAACGTTCACTTGCATTATCCCATTCACTAATACGTGCTAATGACTTTGCAACAATTTTGGTTTCTTCTGAAGCCTTCTTGTCTTTAAAAACAAATTTGAATATAGCCTGTATACAGATAAAGGCAAGGTATGATTTGTAATATTTCCTGGGTCATGTACCTTACATATGCATCTAAAATGGAGCAGATTAAATACTGACTTGTTTGTAAGTGGTTATACAACTTGAATGTATTTCTTCTTATCACATGCCTGTCTAAAGAACAATAACAAAGTTGTATCACTGTAGCTAATCTACACATGAAGTTAAAACTATGAATAATGTTAAATCAAAACTATGAGGTAAATAGCCAGTTTGCACTGATTTACTACAAATATAGAGATCTTATATAAGTTGTAGTTTCCCTTCCTCCTGAAATTGTATGAGAAGACTTAAGCAATACAAATTGTTCCTGTTCCTTATTAATGTGTCAAATATGATTTTGACTCATATTATACCCTCTCCCTTGTAACACTTTTAATTTTCTGGTAAATCACTAAGGATTATAGTCAGTCAATAATGCCAAACATTAGAGTTTTGTAGTTCTTAGTGTTTAGAAAATGCATGTTGATGCTAAGCATGTTTTTCTATTAATTGTTTAAATGAATTAGGGTAATATTTAAATAGTCTTGTGATCTTAGTACTAAATATCTATTTAATCAAGAATCAAGAATAATTTTATTGTCATTCAACCACATGCACCACATGTGCGCAGCTGAACAAAATTTTGTTCCCCCAGGCTCAACATTTATCAGCAACAGCCACACATTTAACATAAAGAAAATCTACACACAAAAAAACATAAAAAGCAACATAAAAAAACAGAACGAGCCAACCATCGGTGCCAAAAGCCTCAACCACAACAATCAACCTCCAGCACAAACCACATTACAGTCTCAGTCCAATCGCAGGCACAGAAACATCAGCTGCTGCATCTCCACCATCTCCTCATCAATAGAAATATTTCTTCTGTCCACCGAGGAACTGCAATCTCCAGACCAGAAACCAGCACTCCATACTGATCCACAGATGGACAAGATGAAGTAGATGAGGAGTCTTTCCTTGTCAGGTTCCAAAAACTGTGTGCATTCAGACTTCAGTCTCATCTAGTTTTAAAATATCATTACAGAGCTGGCTTACAGAATGAAATCACACACATCTGGTTATATGACTGCTGGTTCCCATACTACCTCATTGGCTAGAAGCTGCCAGGATTTAGCACATATGTGTCAATAATACACACACATAGAGCTTTGTTAATATCTATTGCAGCATCTGGAAGTTATAAACAACTCTTCATACAGGAGCTAATAAACCATTCTCTGGCACAGCTATTTCATCTCTGGCTGCAGTCAGAACTGTAAGACACAATCCTTATGGCCTTAATTAAGTAATTTCATTTCTTGCTATTTTTCAAAGTTAGCTAAACTGAGGTTAACCTCTTCTGTTCCAGGATCCTATTTACAACAGTACTGTCTGATATAAATATATATTTATTTTCTGTCCAACAGATCACACTGTTGATACATTTTTAATACAAGCAACTTTACAAATGCATTTTCAACACAAACATCTGTACAAATCAGTTTGATATACAAATGACTTATGATTATTTCCAAAATTCCAGCTAGCTTTGCTGGCATATGTTACACATTCACTGCCCTACTTCTCCTGGCATAGCTAGCAACACCTCACATGATCATAACTACATGTACACTTAATGTAATCCTTCTGAGTAACTAGAAAGTACAAAAGTTGTGATAAGAATGTTCTTGAATGCATATTGTGTACACTTAGTGTAGGCTTTATTGAATCTGGCCTTGAATTATAATGTGCATATTTTCTGTACTCACTATACTTTCTGTAAATTCCATACTCAGAATATCAGCAATATCCAAATCAAATCTTAACTTTCTCCAATAACAGTGCTGATAAACTGAATACACCGAATTATTATGTCCTTAACTTCTGCACTCATTATACTCAGAATTATCATTAATATTCTGAGATGCTGGATATTTAGCCTGACTTCTGCACTCACTCCCTAGTGACTGTACGAAAGTCTTGAGGACTGCACTGCAATGACATTCTGTGTATCAGTCTGAACTAATGGACTGACTCACTTCTGTGTCTAAAGTATCTCTCCTAATAGTTCCAAAACCCTGTAAATTTCCTACAAGTTCTACACACCTCTTCAACCTTGTTTCCCAAGCTTGTTTGTACTTAATGTACTGTAAATTCTGTTAGCACATTTTATTCTTATCAGTATTCTTGACGGAAAGTTATTTATTAGTACTGGAACATTCCCTATGTACATCTGCTTTAATATGGCTGAATTTCTAGGCCTATGCAAAGAAAATAGTTAGGTTTATAGGTTCCTAGATTAATACTGGCTAACTGCCCATGTGGGCCATTTTAAGCTTAGCCAGTCACTCTGTGTGAAAAATCAAACAATGCACCTTGTGTTTGTAAGGTGTACACCTTAACCATTATGCCCACCTCCCACTCTGTTTATGTGTAACAAACTACATTTGAGCAAAAGCTAATCTTACACAGTGAACACAAGAGTTTTAGCAGTTTATTATATTTAGCTTCTGATCCTATAAAAGAGTTATCAACATAAAGTTCAATAGTGTTGCCCATAAACTCTCTATTAATGCCTGAATTATTTGCCCAGATAAACCTAAAAATGGATTTAAATATTTTATTGACTTTGTGGAGCAAGTGTCAACAAAAAACAATGTCCGATTTTCATTAAGTCTACAGGTAAGTAAAAGATCATGATATTTTATTACATTATCCTTCATATTACAAAGATGTCAAAGAAGGGCACTAAATGACAAACTCAAAGCTCGTGGTGTAGGGTGAAAAAACCTTGACTGGGCCCTAAACAACCCTATTTCAATTAACAGCTCAGGTACTTGTTAGTATGTCAGGGAAGTATTGGCTTATCTATCCTGGGGGAGGTGAAGTCCTGGCCATTCTTACTCTACATTTCCCAGATGAGATACCTGCCAGAGGACTGGGATGGGTTCAGTGGGAGAAAGTTAGTACAGAAGCAGGCATGAATGTGGCTACATGTCACTTACTGTAGTCTACAATGGCTGTGCATCAGTGGGGGATATACGAGTGGTTAGATGGACACTGGAAGTCTCTATGGTCATGTAGGTACCCATGTCACCACCCATGGGGAGGGGATAGGGCCAGCTGGGATGCAGGCAAAAGCACAGACTCCCTGAAGGTTATCTGCAGGATGTCACCTTCAGGCAGCTCCTAATAAAAGAGATCTGAGAGAAGATTCCCACCCAAAGGGAAGGAATGAGCTTGAGTATAATGGAAGGGGGGGTCACTAATTGTCAGACAGAGGATGGAAAAGTAAACAGAAAAAATTAAAAACACAGCACGATTAGGTGTTCATGCATTTGAGACGAAACTGGACATATTATCTGCATATAAAACTGATAAAGCAGTGCTAATAACTGGGGATACATAATAAGCATGGAGAAGGAACTTTTTAATAAAACAAGCAAGAGATTTCATGGACAAAATAAACAAACAAGGAAGTAAACAAACAAACAAACAGGGCAAAAGGGATCACCATTGTCTATCCCCATACTTGAATCAATCCATAAATAAGGTATATAAGTTATGTACTGTTCAAAATGCTAGCAGAATTTCAAGTAGTAAATAAATAAGATGGCATTTCAAGTTTGAGAATATTTAATCTTTTACTGTAGTTCAGAAAATATGGTTTATCTTTAAATCATTATGTTAAAGTGCAGACACTGCATCAGATTTTAGACATCGCAAACTGCAAGTCATGGTAAATTAAGTTCTTCGCCTGACTCATTAACAAAGAAATCACTACTGCCACCTAATCATGTATGCAAATATTCCAAACTGTGTGCACATCCGTTCTGTTTATATTTAATCTCTTTTCAACATAAAACAAAGAAAAAAAGACAGACAGCAGTTACAATAAGCAATTTACAGGAAGCTCATTATCAGGCTGAGAACATATTTAGATTATATTTTGGCCGTACTCCATGTGCAAGTTGTACAATATTTCTCCTTCGGGCTTTCTAGTAAGGGTGTGTCACTGCATATGGTATTCTTTTATAAATCAGTTAAATCTGCAGTGTATAATTTCGCAATATATACTTTGCGTCTAGAAGCAGGAAGGCATTATACTTCATACAGTAAACAAATCCCAGGATTCTGGATATCCTTGAATATTTTGACAATTAAATAAGCAGATTGACTTTAGATCTGCTGAACCAGCCAGTTAGAAAAAAAAAACAGGCAATCAGTTCAGTCATGAAGTTCAGATCTTCAGAAGTGGTCTTCAGAATAAAGCAAAGGTGCCTCCAGATGGAACCATTAGACCAGTCCTCAACAAATGACTGGGGAGGAGACCACACCACACCTGACATCTTTCGGAGGGTAATAATGTTTAAACCAGCAGGTGCTTTGACAATGGACAATGTACAGCCAGAAGTAAGGGGATAAAAAAATGCAACAACAGTACCTGCTGAAATTCCAAGGACAGTAATTGAGATTTGCAGAGTAATAGAACTACAAGTACAAATGCGAGGGACTATGTACCAAATCCAAGGTCACATTACCTTAAGAGTATTTCTCTACTCCAAAGTACAGCACTTCAAAATTAGTATATATATATATATATATATATATATATATATACATACATGTAAGTATCACGGGTATGTCTCAGCTCTGTCATTCAGAGGGATAAATCTCTGACTGCAACCCAAATGACTCGAAACAGAGTAGCAGCTTGGGCATTGGAAGAAATGGGCAGCCATCCTGGGGAAGGAAATGGTGGTCCTGTGCAGACAGAGGCTTGCATGACAACTGGGAAGATGTGAACTAGGCATCTCCAAGTAGGTGAAGGTAGCCCTTTAAACAGCACATATGTATGCAGTGATGGTGTAGGAGATCCCTGCAGTGATGCAGTTGTTCATGTTAGCCACCAGCGGAAGGGGAGTTATAGCTATAAAAGAAATGCCTTCATAGCTGATGTCCTAGATTACATTTTCTGATAGGGAGGAAGTGTTGTGTAGCTCAACAACCTCTGGACAATGAGGGTTAGTCTTGAAACACAGGCAGACTCAGGCTGGGGGTGTTGATTGAAGCCATGCCCCCAGGGTTTTTGGACAAAGATGTCCCACCCTGGCAGTAGATTGATGAGTTTGCATCAGCAGGGATGCAAACACATCTAAGGCTATCTGGCTGATGGGTCCCTATTGTCACCTCTGACTTAGGGCATATAAAGGTGCTCTGCAATGCATATTGTAGAATTTTTGCTTGTAAGTATTTGCATAGGTATTTTTATACCCCAAGCAGACTCCAAATAATTTTTCCTCAGGTAGAAAGCAAATGTTGGAGGTGTGATAGCGAAGAAAGAGGTAATTAGGAACATATTTTTTGAGAGTGTAATGAGTTGGCAGACTTAAAAAATTCTCCATAGACTACTCTGTCAGAAATACTAGGTGAGCAAATTGGTGTCACTAAGTAAATGATTTTTTTTTAGCTGTGATACAGAATTGGAATTGTCTAGACTTAGTAAGACCTTCTTGAGTTTACGTCTGGTGGCTGCCAAAAAAAACAATTACTAGAAAATGGAAATCAAAGTCTAAAACAACTGTACTAGAAGTAGTTAATATAGTAACATGAGATAAAACAACTAGAATTGGAATTTTTAGAAAAGGGTAGGAAAATGGGAATTGTGGGAACAATACATGCAGAATAATGTTTTGGAGGAGGAATAAGGTTTAAGGGAAGGCAGGAATTGAAAGAGCTACACAATGTTCTGTAGAGAAGATTATATGTGATGTACAATGTTTGCAACTGGAAATGTGTCAATATGGTTTGTTTTCATTTAAATAAATGTAAGTGATAATTCAATGAAGATGTTTCTTGTTAAAAAAAAAAGATCTAGTGAAGGAGTGCTTCATTTCTGACATATGAAAAGGGGGAAAAACACTTAAAACAATATGTATATATTTATATGTATGTGAAAGGATGTTCACATATATTGAAAAGATGAAACATCAACAGACAACTCATCAGACATAATTGGTTGAAGAGCTACATACTGAAACTAAAAAAACACTCTTTTGCTGGCGGGGGCAACCCCCTCACACCCCCACACACTCCCTGCTAATTATGCCAACTGTGAGATCACATTACAGTGATCTCAGAGTTGGTATAGCCAATATGTTCAATGATACCACAGTATAAGGACAAAATGGCTGACTTCAACAATTGGCTAAGCTTCTGGTGTCATTCAAAGGGGATCCAGTATTTGTCTGCCTGGGAAGACATGATCGACAAACCACGATGCTTTGCCAGAGATGGTCTGCACCAGTTACCCCTGGGATTCAGGTTACTGGCTAAAGCTCTTGCCACCCCTATAGTGCCTTTTTTAGGCAAGGTTCAAAGGATAAAACCACCACCGTAACAGATACAAGCATGCAAAATCTGAAGGTAATGCTACTCAATGCTAGAAGTCTAAACCTCAAAATGCACTCTCTCGAGGCACTCCTAAAAATGGAGAACATCGATATCTGTGCAGTGACTGAGACCTGGTTCAAGGCTCCAGAGAGCACCCCTGCAATACCAGGCTGCAATTCTTACCACACTTTTCGGCCACAAAACAAAGACCGAAACACTAAAGGTGGAGGAGTGTCCACATTCACCAAGGATATTCACACCTCCAGGCTAGTTGCCCAACACAATGCATCTGAAATTCTCCAGGTGCAACTAACACTAGGTAAGACTGCAATCCAAACTGTAGCTTGCTAGAGATCCTCCACCATACCCCAAGATTCTCACTACACCTTCCTAAACATACTGGAAAATATTAAGTACAACCAAACACCCTAATACTAGGTGATTTCAACTACCCTGCCATTAATTGGGAAAACTACTCGGGTACCAACTCCTTTTCCCAACGGTTCTTGGAATTCATAAATTCCAATGCCCTGGATCAACTAATCTATTGTCCCACCAGGGGCTCCAATATCTTAGACCTGGTCATTACCAACATGGGAGATAGATGCTCCACACCAGTGGTCACCCCCTCATTGGTCAGGTCTGACCATAAGCAAATCACCCTTGACATCCACATCCCACCCCCACCCCCCAGTAAGGAAACCTCCTTAAAAAACTTCTCCAAAGCCAACTTCAACTTCATGCTACTGAAGTCAGAAGTGACAAACTTCACAACACCCACGCAGACGGGATCTGGAAGTTCGACTGCAGAATCCTACACTAAGGCGCTGTACGAGCACATCCACTCGTGCATGAATTGTGCCATCCCAAATAGAACCAAGATGCTCTTCTCCAAAAAAAGGAAGCCAATCTGGTGGCCTCCTGCTATAAACAAACTATACAACAGAAGGAAGAAACTGTTGCAGAAAAGAGGAAAATCCCAGGATGCAAAAAACTCCCTCACCAGCCTCAGTAAGAAGCTGAGATCCCTCATAAAATCCTCAAAAGCTAGTTACGAAAATAAAATTGCCAAAGATTCCAAAGACAACCACAAGGCATTCTATAGTTATGTCAAGAATCTAAATGGCAATGCTCAGATCTGCTCTGAGCTACAACAGAATGGTATTAAATATACTGATCCCAAGGATATTGCCAATATTCTGGCAGATCGATTTAGTGCCAACATCACTCCCCTCTCACCCCCTAAAGGGCCCATCTCAATACCAAAAGATTGCCAAATTCCGATAATCACAGCCACACAGGTAGAAACAGCACTCTCCAAAGCTAAGAATACAGCATCCATGGGACCAGATGACATCGCAGGCTGTGTACTACATGAACTACAAAATGAACTGGCACCCCACCTAAGTGTCATGTTTAATCATAGCCTCACCTCAGACTTCGTGCCCACTGAGTGGCGCACAGCTACAGTTATCCCGCTCCACAAGGGAGGATCCACCTTGGATCCCAGGAACTACCGTCCCATCAGTCTGACAAGCCTGATCTGCAAGGGTATGGAACGCATTACCATGGAACTTATAAACAAAGACATTGGCAACCTCCAGACACTGGACCCCATCCAGTTTGGGTTTGTGAAGGGTCGATCTTGTCTCCTGAATCTGATTGACTTCCTCAAATCGGTCTCCAGAGCTGTGGACGAGGGTAATGAGGTCCACACAGCCTATCTGGACCTCGCCAAGGCCTTCGACACCATCCGCCACTCTGGAATCATAGATAAACTTACTAAGCTGAACATAAATCCCTACATCACTCGATGGGTTGCCAACTGGTTTACTGACAGAACCCAGACTGTAAAAGTAGCTGACTCCAAATCCAGCTCCAGACAAGTGACAAGTGGTGTACCTCAGGGTTCAGTCCTGGGACCACTCTTGTTTGGCATCTACTTCTCTGAAGTGCAGGCCAACACTAAGGGACTCTGGCTAACATAGTTTGCAGATGACTGCAAGCTGGGAGCCATTATTGAATCCCCAAAAGATGTGGATATTCTACAAAAGGGCCTTACAGAAACAGATGCCTGGTGCCAGAGCCATGGGCTCAAGCTTAATGCCAAGAAATGTATAGTCATCCCCTTTGGAAAAAAACATGTACCCATGAACTACCACATAGGTGGCAGGACATTAAACATCGAAAGTGTGATGAGAGACTTAGGGACACAAGTGGACAGTGGTCTCACTTTCGATAACCACATTGCCACAAGTCAGGAAATCCTTCTACGTGGCACACCTCATCACTAAGGGCTTTTCATCCAGAAAAAAGGAGGTCATTGTCCCACTGTACTCATCCCTTATTAGACCCATTATAGAGTATAATGCCCCGTTTGGTATGTACTTCACAAGACATCTGCAACAGCTGGAAAGGCCACAGAAATACCTCACTAAAAGAATCACAGACCTAAAGCAGATGCCATATGCAGACTGTCTAAAAAAACTCCAGCTATACTCTGTGGCATATCGTCTACTCAGAGGTGATCTCTGCTTAACATACAAGGCCATGTCAAACCCTGAGCTGTTGGACATGCTCCACTTAAAGAAATCCCAATCCCTCAGAGCCACACGGTCCAGGGATCTAAACCTTATCATCACAATGAACAAAACATGCTGGAGGGATAGGTTCCTGACCCAGAGACTCCCCATACTCTGGAATAGACTGCTCATATATGTCAAGCAGAGCACCTCATTGGCCCTCTTCAAAAGGAACCTTGATGATCGGATGGGAGATAGGAAATTCACCCCAGGGGTCATGTCAGTCACCCTGCTAGACATTGGCCCAGAGAAGTAAATATTGTGGGAAAAAATTTCCAGGGAAATGTTATGGCTAGGCTTGCATAGGCCTTAGGGCCGATAGCCTAGTACCAACCTATGAACCTATAAGCTGATTTTCAATCAGCTGTACCATCTTTCTGCATGATAACTTGATTTTTGACAAAATGTATGCCGTGTGTGTGTGTGTGTGTGTGTGTGTGTGTGTGTGTGTGTGTGTGTGTGTGTGTGTGTGTTTGTATATAAATATATATATATATATATATATATATATATATATATATATATATATATATATGCGTGTGTGTGTGTATTTTTTTTTATTTATTTTATTTTATTTTACATTTGTTGACTGGGATAGTCCGACTGGATACATGTCCATTTTCAGAGGAGGCCCAGGGAGAAAAGCTCCAAAGATAATTACAACAGCAAATATGATAAAAATGCACATTTAGCAAAGTTTACAGACTCAGCTGACATTTGAGCTATACAATCTAACAAATTTATGGTGTAACACACTTAAAACAACAGATTAAATAGTATTTGTATGCAAGTATTTCCAAAATTTAGTCAGGATTAGTGCAGGAACATAGCCAATGCGATTTAAAATACTGCTTGAGACTTTTCTTAAATTGTGTGAGGAAGGTCACTAGAGTGATGTCAGCAGGCAGTGAGTTCCAAGTTTTACCAACAGAATTGGCAAACAAAGAGTCTCCGGCAAAGTTTTTGGATTTAATGTTTGGACTACCAATCTATTAGATCAGCAAAGTGGTCTAAGGTTACAGTGGGGGTAGATAATATTTTTAAGAGCAGGTGTATTATCTGGTTGGTTAAGTACGTTATGAGCAATTATTAGTTGGTTGTACTTTAATAGGCTGGGTAGCTCTAGCCAACCAAGATAGTTTAGGTGTTTACAGTGATGTGTTCTATAAGGCATGTTGTTGTTGTTTGTCTTTTGGCTTTTTCCCGGTAAGGGATCGCCACAGCAGAATTCCAGTCCGCTAATGATTGGCAGTAGATTTTTTTACGAAACACCGAGGTGCCAGCTCGACACCCAACCTTCAATGAAGGCACGCCCATTTACACACGCATGTCTTTCAAACACTACCCAACTGCAGGGAGGACATGCAGACTCCACACAGAAGGCACTCCCAAGTCAAGCCGAGAATCGAACGGGAGAACCTCTTGCTGTGAGGTAACAACGCTACCGCTGCACCACCAGTGGCAAATCTAGCTATGTGGTTATAACAGGAAGAGAGTTTATTAAGCTCACTTTTGTTTAAGTTGGTAAGTATAGGGGAGGCATAGAAAAGGGTAGAGAGTAAGTGAGAGCGGGCTATGGCAATTCTACCAGGTGGGGTAAGAAATGGTTTAATTCTATATAATGTTTCACATTTTTTGTTAATGGTTTTGATAGTTTGGTTGACATGCTTATCAAATTTAAGACTGTTGTCAACCAAAACACCTAGAACTTTTGTGCAATCGTCAGGGGAGATTGTGGTACCATTATTAGATTTAATGGAGAAGGGTAGTACAGAGGACCTCCGAGTGGGAGAGAAGAGTAGAAGTTTTGTTTTGTTTGGGTTTAAAATTAGACGATGCTCAGAAAACCAGTTTTCGACTATGTTAAATGTATCTTGGGTTAGTTTCTGCAATACTGGTTGGGAGGGGGCAGAGCATATCAAAGTCGACTCATCTATGTATTGAATACAATTAGCTTTTTGGATAGCTGTATGGAGGTCATTAATGAAAATGGAAAACAGAAGAGGACCCAGAATGGATCCTTGGGGAACTCCAAGGGTGTTGGGAAGGAGGATGAATAGTTTGTTCAGCCATAGGACGGCTTGTTGTCTATCGCAGAGATATAATTGGAACCATTGGAGAGAATGATTGTCTAAGGAAATTGCTCTCAAAGTGGAAATAAGTAGTCGGTGGTTAACCATATCAAAAGCCTTTGATAGATCCAAAAAAAGTACAGAGGATAGTTTGTTAATGTTTCTGTTATGGTTAATAGCATTAGAGATGGTAAGGAGGGCTGAGGTGGTACTATGATGTGGTCTAAAGCCATGCTGAGATTTAGCCAGTAGGTGGTTCTGGATTAGGTAGTGCAGAGGCTGCTTATGGATGCACTTTTCCATAATTTTAAACAGTGGTGATAAGATAGCTATAGGTCTATAATTGGAGAGTTCGGTGTAGCTACCACCTTTATGGAGTGGTATGACATGAGAAGTTTTCCAGATGGAGGGGACTGTAGCTTCCAATATGCTATGATTGATTAGTATAGGATATGCTATGATATTTGTAGCCTTTTGCAGATACTCAGCAGGGAGAAGACTAGAAGATGGGGTTGTAGGTTTTAGTTTTTTGATTAGGGAACAGATAGTAGATGTGGAGACTGGAAGGAGGCTGAAGGAGTACTGGGAACTGGGAATGGGAAGCTGTAAATTAGAGGAACCAATAGGTAGTTTACTGCCTAGGGCCTAGATAGTCTCAGTAAAAAACAATTAAATTCATTAGCAAAATCCTCTGATGCTTTATCTGGGGAGGCTGAAGGAGTAGGTGTGGTGGTGTGTCCTGGGTGCAGTAGTTTATTTATACCTGCCCAAAATGTATATATATGTATATGAAATGTATATGTGTGGGTGTTGGTGTAACATGGGTGTGGGGGTGCAGAGGAAGAGGATCCCACCCCTGAAAATGCTTTACTGATGTAACACCAAGTTTTGAGGTACATACTTTTAATTCTCTGTTTACTTTTAAGAAAATTCAACACTTGCATTTTCAGTGGTCACACTTATGACAGGGAGTGCCAATAAGTTGGTTTTGGATAAGCCCTAGATTTTGTATCTACCCATGTAGCTCATCTCCCATCTTCATACAGCAGAAAGAATGTATCATGTATGGGCTCCAGTCAGTTGCAGAAGATGCCTCATGCATTTCTTTCTGGCTATTTAGTCATAGGCTGGATCTTCCTGATACACTGGGACCATATGGTTCCTACTGGCCATTGGGTATGTAAGACAAGTAGCCATAAGGCAAACTGCATGCTACTTAGTATTTTAATATATTTTGTGTTTTTACTCACACTTATGCCTTTTGAGGAGATGTGACAAAACTTCTGCCCCCACATTTGGGTGTTTGGGGTTCCAAGAAAAATAAGATGGTCTTTTAAACAACAGCATGAGTTGGGAAGTAGCTCATAGTACTGGTTGCTGGGCTGCATCCCCCCAACAAAAAAAAAAAGGAAAAGAAATAGTATTAACGTTTTCAGAAAGATTCAGAAAGCTATTATTGAAAAATCCAAAAAGATTCAGAAAGCTATTATTTTTCATTTAAATCTAACCGCCAACTTTTTGACTTACTGTCTTATTCCAAGATGGAAAAAAGAAAAGAAAATTGTTTTAATTTGTTTGATGGGCTATTTTGAAAATGTCCCAGCGTCAGGCTATTCGACCAATATACACATTAGTTGAGGATATCAGAAACATCATCACTCAATAAGGGGCATCTCAATAGGCTGCTGCATGAAGCAACAAGGAGGGATTCACTTTATAAGCTTCAAATTCTGAAATCTCGAATTACAGAATCTCGAGCCCATAAAGCAGACAATTGAAATACCCAAAACTACACAATCACGAAGCCCTAAATCCCTAAACCGCAAAACCGCGAAATTCAAACTCCCAACACTTTCAAACACCATTACAACGCACACGCACACAACTAAATAAGCACACACACACCTACCCTTATGATATGCAGGGGCACAAGCCCCCCTGCACTCCACATGTGGCGCCCCCACACCCCCGACTTAAATATTCTAAGGTCGCACTACATACACACAGACACAAAACACCACCACACAAACTACTTTCCTCTAGCACACACACATCACAGTAACAACATACACTAACACACACTACAGCCCCTACCCAACAACCTTAAACATAAACGCTTACCTGAATCCATGAACACAGCGCAACACCAGGACCGCTAATTCAAAATCTCTCACATTCAAGATTTTTAATTTCGTGCTTCTAGGGTTGCGATTTTCCGATCCTTCCACTTTATGAACTCAAGATATTGAAATTCGAGATTTCAGTATTTTGAGCTTATAAAGTGTTCCTGCAAGGAGCCATTTCTATTGGCTCAGACTGCCTCAGCTGACTGAAACTGCCTGAGACTCAAAATGAATGAAGAACTTCTAGTGGGAGTGCAGAGGCACTAGTGCGGGTGCAAATGTCTTTCTTTTTTTTAATGTATTTTTTTTCTATGGGCACTCTGCCTCCTACTGCTAGGATTTAGAAAAGGTAATAGGTACTTAATATTTAAGTACTTTGTGTATGTGTGCTATGTACAAATACATATATGTGTGGAGAGTGTGGATGCTTTCATTTCTCTAAAATAACCAGCTTATGATTTACGCAAGATGCAGTTTACTAGTCAGCGTTATTATAGTACAGTAGTAGTATGTTTCTGTTCTATCCCATCGCTTGCTAATGACAGTTTATAACTGCCAGTATACTTATCTTAACTTTTCACAAAGTAAAATGTAATAAAAAGGTAAATTCTGTTTTCAGCAGGCTGCATTGTGTTCCTTGTTTTTTTTTCATTGACTTTGCTCACTAATTATGTCTATTTTAAATATAAACTTTAACATCAGTAAATAAGAAGAGCCATTAAACTATCTGATTTTCTTTCCCTTGTTTATGTTATTTATAAGGGGCTCTACAACTGGACTGTGAGATATGCCGAATGTGCAGTCCCTTCTATCTCCATCTACTCCTTTCAGTAAAGCGTACAGTATAAGTGTTATCCAGGGCTGACAGCTGAGGGTAGGTTGGATTTGGTATATTTTCACAGTAAAAAATGATCAACACTGCTTTGTTTCAGCTCTGTCAGGCAAAGATAGATAGATTGAAATCCAGTTCACTAGTCAATGATAGTTTGGTGTACATTGTAAATAAGGCTTCTGTATGGAGAAGGTCTTTTGTAGAAAATGTAAAAAATTATAGCCGTATCTTTTGGTGTGTATATTATTGTAAATAAAATTGATATTGTACAACAGTGCTAGATGAATTTATTTATTTTTTTTTTTATCTACACTCTATTGACTGGGTAGAGACCAGTTGGCATAATGGTTAAGGTCTTCGCCTCCCATGCACAAGGTACAAGTTTCGATCCTGACCTCTGACCAATGCCTGTTTGGAGTTTGCATGTTCCCCCTGTGTCTCCGTGGGGTTCCTCCCATGTGAGGAAAAACATGCTGTGTGTTCCCGTCTCAAACTCACCCATGAATGGAGCTGTGGGCAGCATTACAGACTCTGCATGGTGCCCTATAGTGGGATGAGTTGTACAGACCAACCACTTTGGGCATCTACTGTGGTGCGCAGTATCATCAAGATAGAAGAACATGGATCACGGACTGCATGCCATGGCAGGGCTAGCCACTTGGTGTAAAATATGGCTCTAGGTGATTCAGTTGTGTTGACTAATATTGTAAAAAATGGGCATGGATAGTTACCGATGAAAAGTGGGTTGAGGACCCAGCCTACTCTGACCTATCCCAGGGACCCATGCTAATGGTGGGAGGGGTATATGTCCCCCTATTGGCCAGTGTGTGCCCGCCATAAAGCCCAGCAGTCCTGGGTCAATAAGCTACTGGCCGGCCGCTGTCTAGTTGCCCAGCCTGGGTTACCTGGGATAGCTCTGTTGAGAAAATGTTGGACTTAAACCAACCAGCCTGACAAACATGAACTGAGAATTGCTACGCTTAATGTAGGTTCACTGACAGGATGCAGCTTGGAAGTGGATGACATGATGATACAGAGGAGGCTGAACATCCTATGTATCCAAGAGATGAGATGGAAGGGCAGTGCAGCAAAACCACTTGGCTTGGGATCCAAACTCTACTACTCAGGAGGGGGACAGGCTAGAAATGGTATAAGAATTGTGGTGAGAGAGGCTTCAGAAGGCAGTGAGGGATATTATCAGAATTAATGACGAACTCATGGCAATCAGATTCCAGTGCAATGATAGGGCAGTATTCATAATCTCAGCCTATGCCCCACAGCAGGGTTGTGATAGTGAGGACATGAGTGCATTCAGACAGTTGTTGCAGGACCTACTAGATAAAGCAGGACAACATGAATTGGTGAGGATAATGGGTGACCTAAATTCACATATTGGGACAGACAGAACAGGATATGAGGACTGTCTTGATCCACATGGGTGTGGCAACAGGAATATGGGAGGAGAAGCCATTCTAGACTTCTGTCTGGCAAATGGCTTAATAGTAGTCAACACATGATTCAGAAAGAGAGACAGTCACAAGATCACATACAAGAGTAGCCAACATTTATTTATTTATTTATTTTACATTTGTTGACCGGGCTAGTCCAACTGGATACATGTCCATTTTCAGTAGAGGCCCGGGGAGATAAGCTCCAAAATTAAGCTAATAAAACAGTACAGCAAAACTAAAAATTATTTGAAATACATTGTTGATGGAGATTTACATCAAAAGGCTAACTTTAAAGCAATTGACTACAGAGTTTAACAAAACAATACAGTACTATCTACGTGGTAAAAGGTTAGACATTCATCATAAAGTAGGTTAGGAAAGAAGTAAGGATTGAAATAAAAGTATTACGGTTGATTAATAAAGTATATCTCTAAGATAATAAAAAAAGTTTGCATATATACACCTAAACAAATAATACTCTCAAAGTAAAAAAACTGTTACTCTATATACAAGGTGGAGCAGTAGTGCTCACAGCTGGATGAGTGTTTCAAAGTACATACTCAAATGGTAGTTCCCTGAGAAAAACTAGACTTGAATTGGGAGAAAGGGGAGGATTACTAATCCTAGTTTAAGGGTAATGGGAGAGAAGTATACAGTAATAATGTACTGGATGAGTGTTAGTCAGGGTTAGTACATGGGCATAACCATTGTGTCTTTAGTAGAATTTTTAGTTGGATTTTGAAGAGTGGTAATGATGACAGTGATGCAAGTTTGCTGGGAAGCCTATTCCAAATCTTCCCCACAGAATTAGAGAAAAGAGAATCACCTGCTTGCAACATGCAACTGAGCATGCAACTGAGGTAGTAAGAAAAAGGCACTGGGGTAGAATCCATGATTGCAAAGTCATCCCCAGTGAAAACGTTGGCCCACAGCATAAACCACTAGTTACCACAATCAGCTGCAAGCAGTGGTCAGAGAAAGCGCTAAACAAAAGATAATACAAAAACTGAGAAAATGGATATGGATGGTAAGATACAATCAGTAAAAATGTGTTTAGTCCCTTTAGTTTTATATACACATCAGGCATTTTTATCACCAAGACGAGAAGTCATGGACAATAATTAATAAAGAGTTGAAGGAATTTATCTTGGAGGGGGAAGAGGGCAAGAGGTAAATGGGATAGGTTGATCCTCCCAATTAAGCAAGGTGATTTTAGGATTAATTGATTTAAAATGATATTTTAGAGTTACACAGTTAAGGCTCACATACATAACATAAGCAGAAGGTTATACTTCAAAGTGGAAAGGGGTGATGATGAAGCAGGGGGAGATTTGGGGAATAAGGAGAGAGCGGGATCTTGGAAGCAGATCCTAAACAAGAATTACAGAATATTATATTCATAAAGTTATAGAAAGCATTATTAGAACTAAGCCAACATGGGAATGGAGAAAGGAGATTTTGCAGATATGGATGATTGCAAGTAGAGCACAGAAAATAGGCAGGGGGGACTGGAATTTACTGGAGAAAACTGGTAAACGAATCATGGTATGGGAGGCAAGTACCTACAGAAGGAAATGTAATTCAGTGGGATAGGACCAAGAAGAATTTTGGATTGCAGGTTAGTCACTGGCTTCTGTACCAGGGACTGTTACTAGAGTACAGGCAAAGAGATAGAGATTGGAAATTCTAAGTAAAATGCTTGCTCTGGTTGTGTTTTTACTTGAACCTAGAACAGAAACCAATGTTTAAAAGGGATAATTAGTAGGACATGTAAAATATTTTACGAGATCTATAACAAACAATCAGGGGAGGTTAAGATTGGGAAGACAGACTGGAAAAGCAATTCACAAGGGAACAATGGTGGATATATGTATGGCTCCTATGTATGCAACAAAATTCAGAAGGTTTAGGATTTTTACTTGGATGTGTTTGCACAGGTACTTTTATACCCCAAAATGACTTTAAAGAATTTTTCCTCAGGTAGCTAACAATTGTTGGAGGCATGACAGGGAAGAAAGAGGTAACTGCAAACATGTCTTTGGGAGTGCAATGAGTTGGCAGATTTTTAAAAATTTACTTCAGAGTACTTTGTCAGAAATATTGGGGAAGCAAATTGCTGTAACTAAGGAAGTGATTTTTTAAGCTTGGACACAGGATCTGAATTTCCTGACACAGTAACATCTTATTAACTTTAATTCTGTTGACTGTCAAAAAAGCTATTATTAGAAAATGGAAACTAAAGTCTAAACCAACTATATCTGATGTACTGAGTGTTGTAAAAGAGATAAAAGAACTGGAAGAGTGATCTTTAGAAAAAGGTAGGAGCAAACTACATAGAACAAATGGAATAATGCAGAATAATGTTTTGGAGGAGTGAGGTTCAAGGGAAGGCAGAAACTAAGCAGTTTATGTAATGTTTGACTCATGGCAGTTACCAGAAAGGCTCATACAGACTCTGCTACACTTTGCTGTGAAGGAAAGGTTAGTTTGCTTTTATTTTTTGTATTACTTTATTGCCTTTCTATATTTTGAATACTGTGGTTTGTTTTCTTTACTTTGTGTTTTACTTGCATTCTGCTTTAACAGCATATTAAAACGTCAAAAGAGACCACAGCTCTGTCTCTTCTGAGTCAGTTTTTTTTCACACCTTCCCACCCAGTTACAGTTGTTTTGTTAAATACCACTGTCTTTCTAGTTGCTTGCCTCTTATGTTAATCTGACCATATATCTCATTTCCTCTCTACTTTCACTGGCTTGTGTGAGTAATCACAAAATCATCATTTTTTTAAATCCCTCCCCTTCAACTATTTAAAATTATTGGCCATCCTACTGTATTCCATAGTACCAGAATACAAAAGTGACCACCCCTTTCAATCCATCTTGCTGTTTTAAAAATAGTAACTGTCCACTAAACCTTAACTTTTTAAACAGGTAAAACTTAAGTTACCTACTTTCACATCTAACTTTTCTAGTCCACACTGCAGTGTGCGTTTTTTTTCATCTTACCTTTAAGCATCCCTGTGACTAGCACTTGCTCTAATACCTGCTGGAAAGCACTAGGAAGCCTTAAACTGATACAAACACTCAACTCTCCTTGTTAATAAGGAGAAATTAATAATAGGCACTAAACAGCCTATAACTGAAAAGTACCTTGCTAAGGTAAGGGAAAACAGCTCCTGTACTTTACAAAAAAAAAAAAAAGCATCAAACCAGGCATGTCCAAGGGTCAGCTTCCAGTGATCTCTCCTGTCCACCTGGTGAATCTGGACATACTGGGGCAATGCAGCAATTGCCTCATGTACACAGACAACCCTCTTCTCCTACACCCAACACTACAACCTGTGAGAGATGCACTTACATAGCCAAAATGGAAGCAAAGCTCTCTCCACCCAAGATTGTGCTAGACAGTCAAGAGGAGAAGGTTAACACTCACACTACACCTCAAGCAACACATAGCACTTCTAAACCCACACCACCAACACCCACATATAGCAACACTAAATCCACATATGTAGAGGCCATTAACTTTAACCTGCCCAAGCAAAAAGGACCTCTGAAGCTGAAACACAAACAAATACCAGTCACAACCAAAGTGTCACATAGTTCACAACACCAGTGTGCCACCCAGCAACAGCCCCTAAGGCAAGAAAACATACCTAACACTTTAGTCATAGGTGACTCTATAGTCCGGCACACTGATGTCCCACTCACCAGGTTGAACAAGGAGAAAATTACAGTCAGCTGCCTGTCGGGTGCCAGGATCCGCCACATAATGCATGCACTCAAGTCACTCCACAAAAAGTACAAATATGGCTCTGTCATTGTCCATGTTGGAGTGAATGACTTGAGACATACCTCCCTGGACTACCAGGCAGGTATGACCCTAGCCCTGAGTAGCATCCTACCTTCACCCAGAATGATACCACAATATAAGGACAAAATGATTGACTTCAACAATTGGCTAAGCTTCTGGTGTCATTCAAAGGGGATCCAGTATCTGTCTGCCTGGGACGACATGATCGACAGACCACGATGCTTTGCCAGAGATGGTCTGCACCTGTGGCCCCTGGGATTCAGGTTACTGGCTAAGGCTCTTGACACCCCTATAGTGCCTTTTTTAGGCAAAGTTCAAAGGACAAAACCACCACCGTAACAGGTACAAGCATGCAAAATCTGAAGGTAATGCTACTCAATGCTAGAAGTCTAAACCTCAAAATGCACTCTCTCGAGGCACTCCTAAAAATGGAGAACATTGATATCTGTGCAGTAACTGAGACCTGGTTCAAGGTTCCAGAGAGCACCCCTGCAATACCAGGCTACAACTCTTACCACACTTTTCGGCCATCAAACCAGGACCGAAACACTAAAGGTGGAGGAGTGTCAATATTCACCAAGGATATTCACACCACCAGGCTAGTTGCCCAACACAATGCATCTGAAATTCTCCAGGTGCAACTAACACTAGGTAAGACTGCAATCCAAACTGTAGCTTGCTACAGATGCCCAACCATACCCCAAGATTCTCACTACACCTTTCTAAACATACTGGAAAATATTAAGATAGAACCAAACACCCTAATACTGGGTGATTTTAACTACCCTGCCATTAACTGGGAAAACTACTCATGTACCAACACTTTGCCCAACGGTTCTTGGAATTCATAAATTCCAATGCCCTGGATCAACTAATCCATAGTCCCACCCGGAGCTCCAATATCCTAGACCTGAACATTACCAACATGGGAAATTGATGCTCCACACCTATGCTCACCCCCTCGTTAGTCAGGTCTGACCATAAGCTAATCACCCTTAACATCCACATCCTATCCCCACCCCCCAGTAAGGAAACCTCCATAAAAAACTTCTCCAAAGCCAACTTCATGCTACTCAAGAAGTGACAAACTTCATGACACCCATGCAGACGGGAACTGAAGGTTCAACTGCTGAATCCTACACTAAGGCACTGTACGAGCACATCCACTCATGCATGAATCATGCCATCCCAGACAGAACCAAGATGCTCTCATCCAAAAAAAGGAAGCCAATCTGGTGGTCCCCTGCTATAAACAAACTTTACAACAAAAGGAAGAAACTATTGCAGAAAAGAGGAAAATCCCAGGATGCAAAAAACTCCCTTACCAGCCTCAGTAAGAAACTGAGATCCCTCATAAAATCCTCCAAAGCTAGTTACGAAAATAAAATTGCCAAAGATTCCAAAGACAACCACAAGGCATTCTATAACTATGTCAAGAATCTAAATGACAATGCTCAGATCTGCTCTGAGCTAAAACAGAATGGCATTAAATATACTGATCCCAAGGATATTGCCAATATCCTGGCAGATCGATTCAGTGCCAACTTCACCCCTCTCTCACCCCCTAAATGGCCCATCTCAATGCTGGAAGATTGCCAAATTCTGGTAATAATGGCCACACAGTTGTTAAAAAACGCACTCTCCAAAGCTAAGAATACAGCATCCATGGGACCAGATGACATCCCGGCCTGTGTACTACATGAATTACAATATGAACTGGCACCTCACCTAAGTGTCATGTTTAATCATAGCCTGACCTCAGGTTTCGTGCCCACTGAGTGGCGCAGAGCTACAGTTATCCCACTCCATAAGGTAGGATCCACCTTGGATCCCGGAAACTACCGTCCCATCAGTCTGACAAGCCTTATCTGCAAGGCCATGGAGTGTATTATCATGGAACTTATAAGCAAAGACATTGGCAACCTTCAAACATTGGACCCCACCCAGTTTGGGTTCATGAAGGGCCGATCTTGTCTCCTGAACCTGATTGACTTCTTTGAATCAGTCTCTAGAGCCATGGACAAAGGTATGGTGGTCCACACAGCCTATCTAGACCTTGCCAAGGCCTTTAACACCATCCCCCACTCTGGAATCTTAGATAAACTTACTAAGCTTGGCATTAATCCCTACGTCACCCAATGGGTTGCTAACTGGCTTACTGATAGAATCCACACTGTAAAAGTAACCGACTCCAAATCCAGCTCCAGACAAGTGACAAGTGGAGTACCTCAGGGTTCAGTCCAGGGACCGCTCTTGTTTGGCATCTACTTCTCTGACGTACAGGCCAACACTAAGGGACTCTGACTAACAAAGTTTGCAGATGACTGCAAACTGGGAGCCATTATTGAATCCCCAAATGATGTAGATACTCTACAAAAGGGCCTTACAGAAACAGATGCTTGGTGCCAGAGCCATCTGCTCAAGCTCAATGCCAAGAAATGTATAGTTATCCCCTTTGGGAAAAAACATGTATCCGTGAATTACCATATAGATGGCAGTACACTAAACACGGAAAGTGTGATAAGAGACTTAGGGACACAGGTGGACAGTGGTCTCACCTTCGATAACCACATCGCCACAACAGTCAGGAAATCCTTCTATGTGGCACACCTCATCACTAAGGGCTTTTCATCCAGAAAAAAGTAGGTCATTGTCTCACTGTACTCATCCCTCATTAGACCCATTATAAAGTATAATGCCCCATTTGGTATGTACCTGGAAAGGCCGCAGAAATACCTCACTAAAAGAATCACAGGCCTAAAGCAGATGCCCTACGCTGACCGCCTTAAAAAATTCCAGCTATACTCTGTCACATATCGTCTACTCAGAGGCGATCTCTGCTTAACATACAAGGCCATGTCAAACCCAGAGCTGTTGGACATGCTACACTTAAAGAAATCCCAATCCCTCAGAGCCACACGCTCCAGGGATCTAAACCTTGTCATCACAATAAACAAAACATGCTGGAGGGATAGGTTCCTGACTCAGAGACTCCCCAGACTCTGGAATAGATTTCCCATACATGTCAAGCAGAGTGCTTCTTTGGCCCTCTTCAAAAGGAACCTTGATGATTGGATGGGAGAAAGAAAATTCACCCCGGGGATCACGTCAGTCACCCTGCTAGACATGGGTCCAGGGAAGTAAATAGTGTGGGAAGAAATAGCTAGGGAATTGTTATGGCTAGGCTTGTATAGGCCCTAGGGCTGATAGCTTAGTACCAACCTACGAACCTATGAACCTATGAAAGAAGGAAAGTATATGTGATGTATACCGTATATAAATATGGAAAGAAAGGTTTGTTTTATTTTCAGTTAAAGTATGTGTGACTGCATTTTAAGTGATTATTCAATAAAGGTGCTTAAAAACAGGTTTGGGGGACACAACACACATATTCCTATACAAACATAAACTCACAACTGAACAAGTTTATGTTGTGTTGCAGTAATCTGTACAGCATCAGCAATATATTCATACTACTACTTCAAGCAATTTGATAACAGTCTTGAATCCTCCTCCTAACATTTGTTTGTATTCATACTGCCATTTTTCCATTCAGAATTAAACTAAGAAATTCCCCAGTAAAGCATGCATGTTTCTAGACACAATACATTCTTCAAAATGTAGTACATCAGACTACAGTGACTTCAAAGTGTATGCTTCTGTCCTGTGTAGCAGAATTACTAAATGCCACCAAAATGAATTTCCAAAATACCTTTCACATTGGCATCATGACTAATTCCATATGCATTTCCATTGCGTGCGTCATGAATTCTCATTAATAAATGACACTTATCTCATCAGTATTTACATGAATCATCTGAATCTGACCAATAAAATAAATAAAATACACAATTCTCCTAGTAAACAGTTATCTAACATCAATATGAACTGCTTGATAACAATATCTAACATTTTTACTATTTATTTCTTACTTGACTGAGTTTCCTAAATCATTTGTCATCTAACAAATGATCTCAAGTTAATATGGAAGTCTTAAACATATTCACATGAACTCAGGGTCATTTACATGTGTTGTATGTAAACAATACTTATCTGTATGAATTGAGTAATACATCAGCGTATAAGTCAACAAACCTGTGTAGCCAGTCTTTGGATAGCTATGAATGTGCTGTGGACAGCAGCAGAGTCCATAGCACCCCCCTGCAGACCTCAGCTGTCCACATGAATGTGAGAAAACCCTAGTAATTCTTTAATGTTCCTGAGATTAGAAAAGGGAAAATGAAGTCCAATAAAGTTAAGCTTGCATAATCATACAACATAATGAAGACCCATCCTTGAAATCAGGCACACCTCATCACCTTAAATCATTTAATAGTTAATAACAGTTCATAGTCACTCACAGTGGAAGAATCATTTAAAAAATATTTCTACCTGATGCGGTACTGCAATACTGAAAAAGGTACACTTTAAGAAATGCTTAATGCATGACATTGAAGTTTATTGTTCAAATAAAGATAGCAAAAGCAAAGCACAAAAGCAAAAACAGATCCAAGAAGCATAAACGGTAATGTCTGACAAAACAGTTTTCACATAGTACTTCACACATACTTACTAATCACAAAAAATCTGCAATCACTGAATTAGCATGTTGAAGTAGCAGTACCTTTCACAAATAACCACTACGCAAGCCTGAACCTTGGGACTATGAATACCACCCTAAGACTTAACAGCAAGGAAAAAAGCATAACGGTGCAAAGTCTGTTATTCTAGCAAGCTTCAAAGTATATGAAGGCAGTAGCAATCCTTGACTTTAGTCCTATGTGCACCATTATTTTAAGTTCATCTTTGATTCTTGACCTAAGACTTTCAGAGGTATGTGTAGGCAATTGCAATGGGTCATACACTGTATTCTGACAGTACGAGCTGAGACAGTACATTCCAGTCTGGCTGTTATTCATTAATGTAATGCTTTCAAACACGCAGTAATGCAAGTGGCTATAATTGATGTTACGTGTGTGTGTGGGGAGGGGGGTATAAATGCTTTCAACTGATCCTGACTATTTTTTTTTTTGCCTCACACTTTGTTAAAGTTTGTGTTTTTTCAAGCAAATGACTGGGGATTGCAGTCAATAAATAATGTTAACAGAATTTTCAGTTTCAGAGACTCAGCCATCAAAAAGCATGATTTTGCAAAGTGTGTTATTCTATCAACTTTCTAAGTATTTAAAGGCAGTAGCCATCTCTGTTTTTGGTATTTTATCTATAATTATTGCTTGGCCTATATCTTCATTCTAGAGCTAAGAGATTGATAGATATGTGGTATTGGTGGGAGTTGCAGTGGACTTCATACTGTATTCCAATAGCAGTGAGTTAAAAGGATAAATTCCAGTGTGGCAGTTATTTATGTATTTATTCATTCATTGTACAATCAAACATCTGAAGTATACAGTCATAGTCATACAAGAGTCTGTAATTGATAGTTATGTGTGTTTTTATATGTATATGTATGCATCTGCCTTCAAAAACATATTATTGCAAAGCTTCTTATTCTAACAATGTTCTAAATATATGAAGGCAGTATCTGTTCCTGATTTTGATCAATTGTCCACTATTATATTTTAGCTTTCTACTTGATTCTTGAGCTAAAGGCTGAGACATATGTTGGGGGTAGAGGTTCAATGGGTTGCACCCTGTGTTCTGACAGCAGTGAGAGGAGTACATTAATTCATTTGTGGCAATTATTTATGTATTCATTCATTCATTTGATTGTAATCAGACATCTGAGATGTGCAATCACAGTCGCACAAGTGGTTATAATTTCTGTGTGTGTGTGTGTGTATAGTGTGGTAAACAACAAATTACAAATAACGCAGTGTGTCCATGTCTTATTGTTTTTATTACATTCTCTCATTCATTGTCTGTAGATGAAAGTGGTTGACACTGTTATTATTTGTTCAAGTTAAGCAGTAATTTTTCTGGCATTACAAAAGTAGTGTGCATTTGTGTGAAGCCAGTGGAATACTGTATTGTATAAGTTGTTAACATAGTCAGATGTCTCAGGTACACTGAGTCAATAAAGTGGCTGTAATTGATGAGTATGGGGATTGTCTGTGATGAAAATAATTGGGGCGGGTTTGCTCTGTTTCTGAGAATATAAACCAGAGTATTTTTTTAATATCTTTACAAAAAATGATATTTTTATAAAGTGATATAGATGTGTGTAGTAACAGAAAAGCAAACAAACCACAGTGACATTTCTTTTCTTATTTTCATGCAAAATACATTTTAATAATATTCATTCACTTCAGCATGGACCACCACCCACAGCCATACCAATATCCCATTGCTTGGCATCTGTCTGTCAACAATTATCATAAAACACTATTCAAAACTATCAGTGTGCATAATATTTGCTTATTTACCTTTACAATGATCACAGAGATTTGAATTTAATTTAAAAATTTTATTAAAATGTTTACAGCAAAAACACTGACAGCCATTCATACCTCTCAACTGTATAGATTTTCACAGAATGTCCAAATTTTTGTCTCATATTTTTGGTCTGTTCCTCATAAAATTTATGATTTTCTGGCAAATCACTGGGATGATCTGATGACTGAAGTCACTAAATAATGATATATAAAAGTGTGGTTTTCTGGAAAATTATTTGCAATACATTAAAGACAGAAATCAGACAATGACTGACATTTGAATTTCAGACTTCATACCCTTCAGAAAATCCACACTAATGCAAAACCTGTTATTCTATTAACTTTCTAAGTTTGTACGAGCAATATTTAAAAACTGCCCCTATTTTTGGGCCTTTGTCCCCCCCTTTCCCCAATTATGTATGGCTTTGTCCAGATTTCTTGCTCTTAAGAGGTTGCTAAACAAAACAAAACACTATCACACTGAAAACAGACAGCATGAGCAACAGTAAACGCCTCTTCTTTTTAAACTAACATTTAATGAAAATGCATCAGGCAATCCATTAGACTATAACAGGTGTGCTGGGATTCATAGTAAAATGTCACACAGTGAAGCACTAATCAGTGGCTATCTGAAGGATGTAGGAATTCAAAAGGCAAATGTGTAATGCATTTGCTAACAGCTTGAACAGCCTATAGGGGGCATCCCAGGAGCACTGTCAGGTGAAGTGACGTGCTCTGACTAACATTAGACAAATGAAAGCTGAGAGGATCAAGCAATGCATTACAGAAAGCAGCTTATTAAGGGCTCATAGTCTTACTCATCTGCACTAAGTACTTAATAAACTGTTGTAGCCCAACACAGTACCTTTCACACCTGTATGCCTGCAAAAAAGTTAAATTAAACATGCATTCATAGTTAATATTTTAATACTAAACTCATATACTCCTCAACTGCCATATAATAAACATAATGTCAACAGTCAACAATACAAAGAAACCATGGAACGTACCCAAAGAATATCATGCATACAATGAAGCTCCTGTTTACTACCATTGATTCCTTCCTTTACAACATAACTGCTGTGGGATACAGGGGACCAACACACACATGTACACACACACACACACACACACACACACACACACACACACACACACACACACACACACACACACACACGTGACCATCAGTTACAGCCCCTTGTATAACTACATACATTCAGATGTTTGCTTGCAATAAAATGAATTACATAAATAATGACAGAGAAGTGTATTTCAGCTCACTGCTATGAGAACCATACAGTGCATACCATTGCATTCTCTGTGCTCTCCCATCCTCTTAGCTCAAGAATCAAAGACCTAAATATCAGGAACGGATTATAAATGTATCTCTTACATACTGAGAAAGTTGCACTAGCAAGCATTTTCTGAAGGCTACAAAGTCTAAAACTCATGTGCCTGTTATTATTTAATTACTGCAATCCAATTTGCCAGCAATCTACAAATTTTACAAGGAACAGACCAAAATACTTCTTAACTTATGATTCTGGACAAAACCAAAAATAATGGGGAGGTTGGTACAATGGTTTTAAAAGGGACACATTTTAAATGCTATTTTTTATTTATTGTTAATGAGGTGAACCCTATGGAGAAAGTGTCCCTTTTCAGGGGTGATCTAAGAATACTGTATGAAGGACAGTTGGCTGATGGAGTTGGGAGGATTTAAAGTCCACACTTTTGACCACAGGAAGAAGTGTATTAATTGGTTAGAGCCTTACTTGCCAGACAGCTGTAACTGACTTAGAAAAATTAACTGAACAACTGCAGGTATGAACACTGAGAACTATGAAACTCTAATGACTGACCTTGACTGACTGTAATCCTCAGTAATTTACCAAAAAAGAAGCTAATGGAGGTCTTTAAGATGCTGTGATAGATTAAGGTTCCAGGCTCTTAATAAGCTGCCTTCTGTAGATAAGGGTGCAGGGGTACAGGGTTTGATTCTTTCAACCTGCATTTACCTTCTGTGTGACTCTGAACAAGTCAGTTAACCAGACAGTACTACTCTAATTAAAAAAAAATATATATTCTGAATTCATAATAAATTAAACTGATGACATTTGAAGCTCTTATAACTAGTATTTACTTACCATACATTTATATGTCTGCTTTAGATGGATATCTGAGTTTGTTTCTGGACATCTTTAGGTAGAGCACAGACACACACTCAGACACACTAAAAGCTGTTCTCTTAATTGTCAGCTGTGCTGCACTTCTCAGCTAACCATGCTTCTAAAATTGTGAAGTCATTGAAAGGCACCAGGAAAAGGTAGCTTGTGTGCTTAAAGACACAAAGCACTGAGACAGATGACATGGAGATGTTCTGTGCTTTAAGCAGGGTGGGATGAGTTTTTAAAAAACAGAAACTTTTTGACTTTTTTTAATTGTTAGTATTTATAAGGACTGATGTATTCAGGGACACAAAGTTTCTCAGGGTGGCATGTGCTCTTGTATAGTGTGGCTAATGATGAAAACCTTAACACTTGTGGATCAAAACTGAAATTAATCTATATGATACTGGGTCTACTGGGTCCTTTCCCTGTCTTGGTAGTGCAGTCACCACTGTCCTTTGACAGGAGTTAGACAGTTACTCCCATTCAAGATATTATTGAACAACACCTGCCAAATCTTTAATAATTTCTTACTTCCGAACATTAAGATTTCTATAGAGATTAATTCCTGAAGATTTTACTGTTGACTGATTATAAATTACATTTTTTATTTCTTCCATCTCTATCCACATTGTTAATTATCCAGCATTATCTAGCCCTAATATTGGTATATTTAAATATTCCATAAAAATTCTGATTAGCCCTTGTCTTGACTTCCCAAGTCCTCTTCTATATACAGGTTTTCATAAAACCTTCTAAATATATTCAGTATCACCTTGGAGTCTTTAGTTGCTTCCCTTGTCTTAGGGTCTCTCAGTTCAACCACTGGTCTTTCTATATTCTGTTGTCTATGCTTTTCAGTTAATGGTTTCTGTACTCTGGCATTGCTGTCAAAATATATTTGTTGACTGCAATAATTCTACACTCATGAATATTATGAAAATGTTCATTTATTTTTCTTTTGGCTGACTGAATCTGCTCCTCCTTTTCTTTTATGAGTTTCCTTGTATTATTTTGTAACAACTTTACCTTTGTCAGCACTTCTAAATAGCTGCTAGTTTCTATTTCTGTTTTCCCATATATTTCTCCTTTATTGCTATCATGCTTTAAACTCCAACATCCAGCTTTTCCCAGACAGGAGCTATGCTTTAAGTAATAGCTTCTCTCTCTCTCTCTCTCTCTCTCTCTGTTTCTCTCTCTGTCGTAAAACTCTCAGAGTTTGTCATTTACCCAGTCTCTAAGAAGTTTCCTTTTCAATGTGTAGGGAAATACATTTTGATTTTACATCCGTGTATATTTAACCTAGTCAGTATAGATACAATCATGCGCAGTTACTGAATGAGTCTCAGATCTATCAATCAATTAAACATGGTTCTGTGATATTTAATTTCTATCCAATCTGGCTCATTTTCTATATCTTGGTGGAATAATAACTGATTTTTAATGGTGTATTAATCGAGAAAAATTCTTCATACCAAATAATTTCATGTATTTAAAATCCTTCTTTATTTATAATCTCTTGTCTAGGCTTCCAGATACATTGTCATTACTAGAGACCATGTTATAGTTGTGCCCCATAAATAAGATGCTTATTATCTTTCCTAAAATTCTTCTAAACTATAAGGTTGTTGTTTCATCAGGATAGAAATACATGCAGCAGTAATATTTTTGCTGATCCAATAAGCTCAGTACAAATCTTCCTTATTTGTTTTTGTTTTTTGTTTTTTTTTTTTGACAATATTGGTACTTCTTTCACTATGAATATTATTACTTCTCTTTTTCTGTGTCTGTGATATTCTGCTGAGCATCCTCCCTGAAATTCCTTCTTTGTCAAATCAGCGTGTTAATTTCTCTCTGTATCTATCTCCTGCAACATTACTATTTGAAGTCAATACTTTTTTTCTTTTTTATCTGAAACTGTAAGCTCATTAGGATTCCATGTCAGTATTTTTAGTGCAGCCATTCTAGTCAGTAAATACAGTTTTCACTTATTTATTTAACATTTGTGGACCAGGAAATTCTACTAGGATAGAGCTTATTTTCAGTGGAGGCCCAGGGAGAAATGCACCAAACACATGTCTTTGGAATGTGGGAAGAAAACAAAGTACCCAGAGGAAACCCACATGAATTCAAGAAGGACATGCAGACTCTGCACAGTAGTCACCCCAGGCGAGAATCGAACCATAGAAATTCTTGCTGTGAGACAACAATTTTAACCCCTGCACCACTGCGACATATCTATTTTTATACATTTCCTAGTAACTGATTACATAAACATATTACTGTTTTTATTAAATGTTACTAGTAACAGTTCTTCAAGTGTATGCTACATCTTTCAAATAGTACATTTCACTGCAACACCAGCATACCTCACAACTGTCCAGATTTTTGCAGAATGTCTAGATTTTTGGTTCATATTTTTGGTCTGTTCCTCATAAAATGTGTGGTTTTTCAGGCAAATCAGCAAGGATTGAAGTCACTAATAGTAACAGACATTTGTGTTCCAGATTTCATATCCTTCAGAAAATGTATGATAATACAAACTCTTATTCTAGCAACTTTCTGAGTTTATAAGAGCAATAATTATAATTAGTCCCAATTTTTGGGACTTGGTCTCCCATTATTTTTTACTTTGTCCAGATTTCTTGTGTTAAGAGGTTGAGAGGTATGAATCCCATACCCAAATAACACAAACCAAACACGCAAAACTATATACATGTTCAAAAGCAAAAAAAAGTCCTGAACAAGTGCCCAAATCAACAGCTAACACATGTATTTCCTAATACAAAAGTCAAGTTAATATTGCTGGTGCACAAGTTGTTGCCTGCATTTATCCACAGAAAAACTTTTATTTTCTTCTGGACTATCTTTGTTACCCTTAATTAACCTTCATAATTTTCACTCATTCTTTAAGGAATTCTCCAGCAAACATTTAATAAATACACTATTAGGTTCTTAACTTCACTGGCAAATGGATTAGAAAAAAGAGTCAACACATGAGATGATGTTTTTTAGCACTTTCATTCCATAAATATCCTGGAACTTCATCAGAAAACAAAAAGTATAAAACAGTGCAAAGTTAAATAGCAAGCACAAGGTAATAAAAAGTCAAATTACACAAAGTAACCAATCCTAAAAGTGAGAAACTGCATAAATATTCATTGCAAAAGGCTTATAGAACAGTGGGAGGAGCTGACTGAACTTAGCAACAATCTAGTAGCAATCAAGTAATGTGATAAAACGATATGTAGCAAAAAGTTGCAACAGAGAAATGAATCTGGCATGAGAGAAACAAAGTAAAAAATAAATCTGAAGCATGGACCATTCATAAGGCTAGAAATAAACTTAATCTTGCCATCGCTAGACACATTTTAAATTCAGACAGTCATTTAGTCCAGGAGAACTGTCTGCTCCCATTTTAAGCTGCCATTTCAGTTAACTTCTAATAAAGTGGTGGAATCACCGAAGAACAATTCTACTTGCTCTAAAACAAGGAACTTGAATTTTGTAAAGTTAAAGCATAAAACAGCATGAAACGCTAAATTATTTCTAAAGTCTTTGGCTCGGATAGCCCCATAGTGTTGTTTCACTTTGTCAGAGAGCCTGCTTAGCTCAGTTCTAGCTGTGACTGTTAATGGACTGGGTTCAATATTTTAAATCTAAACTTTTCACTAATTTTTATTTTATTTCTTACACTGGCTGACTTACTTGTCTTTGCCCTTTTAAGAACCAAATGCTGTACGGTCTTACAAAAAAGTCACCTTCAACAAGCTATCTAGACATCCCTTCATTGGATTACTAGTGCTCCTATGTGCTATTTACTTCTGTCAGTTATCTTCAATACTTCCAATGAAATTTGTGAGTTTCAGGCAAGTTGCACCTCCCTTCAGGTTAGAGAGCTGCAGATGGAAAAACCCAGTTGAAAACCTTACAGTAATCTTGCTACCATTGTTTGCCAATTTGCTGCAACCCATGTGCATTTTAGTGCACTTTGAAGAGGATAACATACAGTTCTACCTGATTTCTACACACTGGTCTACTATCTACTTTTAACCATTATATATGCAAATGACACATCTTTTATTTGTTTACATTTTTAACTATTGAGCACGCACTCAAATCTCAGCCTTCAGCAGCTTAAATAACTCTGCACAATCACTATAGACTGCTTCTTTGCAATGTTTACTAAAATTTAAACAGTTTAAATCAAAGACTCATAACAAATAATGCAAACATTTCTTACCTCCCACTTCACATGCTTTTTTTATTTTTCCTCTTTTCATGATATGATCTTCAGCCATGTTTTCTCCATTTCTTAATAAATATTTCCATATAATCTGCACAGAGTGGGATTTATACTTTGTTCTCTCACTAAATCAAAAAGTTCACTGTGACTACTGTTTTTCATTTTCCACTGCCTTTAATCACTTCATCTGCATTTTCTGCAAGATATTCCCTCCGTTCTCTATAAATATTACATCAGTAAAGTGTGATTTATGCTGTACAGTTTTCTCAATAGTTCAGTTAGTCCATTTCTTTACTGATCTTCATTCAACTTTTCAAGTTTTGTCATTGCTGGTAGCTGGTTCATATCTAAGCGTTTCATGTTCCTAGTGAGTTCCTGGGTTTCATTCCTTCCTTTCTCATTAATACTGGAAAGAATTTAACCAAGACATTTCCATCTTAGCCACTATCAATGACAATCTTATTGGCCTATGATTGGTCTGATGTGTCCAGTGCTCATACCTCTCAACCACTCAGAGCAGGAAATCAGGACAAAGACAGAAATAATGGGGGGACAAAGACCCAAAAATAGGGACAAATTTTAAAAATTGCTCCTATAAATTTAGAAAGTTTCTATAATAACAGGTATTGAATTATTATGCATTTTCTGAAGGTTTTGAAGTCTGAAACTCAACTGTCACTATTTAATATTATTTAGTGACTTCAAACCTCAATAATTTGCCTGAAAATTACAAATTTTATGAAGAATATAACAAAAATACGAGGCAAAATCTGGACATTCTGTGAAAACTTGGACAGTTGAGAGGTATGCCCACACTGATGGCTTTTCCCTGCTTTGTTGCATGAACTTTTTTAAAATCCTTTAAGGCTTGTTCTGCCTCCATAAATGTTTTGGTTCCAGTAAGGTAGAATACTGTATTCTTGCCCCCTTTGGCCTGGATTGTGCCTGAAAAGGATTCTGGGACCAGCCCTCCTACCTAGTTAACAAACCATAAATAAATAAACACAGTATGTCTTGCCTCCCTTCCTTTACCTGATTTTCACAGAGAGGTATAAAAGCAGAGATGAAATCTGGATATTACCCATCTTGGCATGAAGCATTATATCTCTGGTGTTTGTAGATGATGTTTTCTCTCAGCATCAAAATGACTGTGATCTCCAGCATGGTGCAGAATGGTTCACTTTGGAATATGAAGCAAATGGGTTGAGAGTCAACACTTCTAAATATAATGTGATGGTTCTGCCTCAGAAAACATTTGACTACTGTCTGCAGGTGAGAGGTGAATAGTTGCATCCCGTTTGGGAATTTAAGTTATCTTGAGATCTTGTTCCAAGTGAGGGCAAACGGGGTAGAGGGTTTGAGAAGACTGACTAATAGATGGGTGCCACAGGGGCATGCTATGGTGAAGTCGGATCGAGTCACAAAATAATCTCCCAACCAACTTTACAAACTTCAAATTTGTATAGTATTTGTTGAAGTCAGTGTAAAACTAGTGTTACTGTGGTTTATGCTTGTGTGTGTGTGCGCATGTGCACGTGCGTGTAAGGTGTGGGAAGAGTGCAGTGTATTCATTAGTAACAAGATGGACATAATTTATTTCATTTTCCATCGCAAATAAGTTTTGAATGGAATAGGTGACTATCTTTGGTGATCTGTCAGGGTCAGAATGTGTGTGAAGGTAAAGGTAAGTGATCACCGGCACATTGCTGCAGTGTATAGCACTGACATCGCACAGCACATGGTTCTGGTTGAGTTCTTGGCTGTAGCTTCTTCTTTGTGGAATCTGCTTGCCCTCCCTGTCTTTGTGTGTGTTTGTCCATGTGCTCGGTTTCCCCCAACACCACAAGATATGACTCCATGATGTAGATGAATTGTCACCTGTGCAGTTTTTCTGTAGTAAAATGTTTGTGTGTGTGTGTGTGTGTGTGTGTGTTTGTGTATCTTGTGATAGACCTGGCTTGTCAGAAGAAGTGCCAGTATGTGTCTGTACATGGAAAAAAATAAAATTAATCAATTTTTATTGAACCACACATAGTCTAAAACTGATCCTGATCTGAGGTGTGCTCAGAAAGTTACTGTATTTGTGTGTGTGTGTGTGTGTGTGTGTGTGTATGGTGTGTGTATGGGGAGGAGCTATTTCTTTAACTTTCCTCACAGACCTCAGAGATGTATGTTGAAGGTCACTATAGCTTACCTAGGAGAGGTGTACTATTTAGAAGAAACAAGTTGGGCTACATTATTGTGATCATTATTTTTGTTCAATTTCCCCACAGTCAAATATCAGACTGTATACAACAGTGTCTATCTTTTAGGTGTAGAGGTAAGGAGGTATGCTGTTTATATACACTGGACTGCAACAAGTTTAAATATGCTACTGCATTCTGTATTCTGTTTCTTGTTTTAGTTTCATCCCAGTCTGAGATGATTGTTACACTGGCGATGGCTTTCTTTTGGTGGCCACTTAAAATATATGACACTTGCAATTTGTGCCTTAACTTTCATCCCAATCTAATACCAGAGAGATATGCATTTTCTTTTTTAGAGGGATAGGGAGGCAGGCACTATTCCCAGGTATGATTTGTGTATCTTCACAGGCATTTATCTTCTTGGTTTATTATGAACTGTTATTTCATCAGCACAACTTTTTTCTTCCTTGAAAGAATAAAAAATTAAGACTGAATTTATTTCCTTACTCATAATTTTGTTCAGGCCATCATGGAATCAGAAGGTAAAAAAACACTCTAAGATGCGTTTCAGAGCATTTATAACTTCCATAGCTTTTGAGGGTGATCCCTTAGTTTAATTTAGTTACTTCCTCCATAGAATGTGTTGAAATTATGCAAGAAAAAGCTGAAAAGTAAGACAAAATGTGAGAAAAGGCAGGAAAACAGTCATCTGAATGGTATGGGGAGGTCAGGATTTGGGGGGGGGGGGGCTGGATCAGTGGGCTCTAGGGGAAGTGTGTAGGGAGGATGTGGACAGCAGGGGGTTGCCAATGAGCCCTTCACCTAGGATATAATTTCACCAAAGGCCAGTCTTGGTTGCTGTGACAAACTCCCCCAACCCCTCCAGTATATGTGTAAGGGCAGACAGTTAATCAACTATTCCATGCCCAAGACTAAATCTGCATTGCTCCTCTTGATTCAAATGCTTCCTTTTGGATGAAGTCTCCTTTCCAGCACTTGTCCAGGACTGAATCTGTATTGTTCCTCTTGAATCAAAGGCTTGAATACTAGAAGGAGTATCCTTTCCTGCACCCTGCTGTAGGCTTTCCCCAGGGAGGCTGGGGAGTATGGACCCTCTATAAGTGGAGAAAACCTATATGTCGCTTTTTCTAACAAGATGAACCATCATACCAGTTTGCCAAATGCCAGTCCAGCTTGAAATATATAAATGAAATTTAAAATGTGCCTTTGAGCTAGCAAAGACAGCTGCATCCACAGTGATGCACACTTCACATTTGCTAGTCAGACTAAGAAAAACTTCTAATGTAATGCGTTTTATGTGTGCAGCATAACTGAGAAATGTTTCCTTGTGGAATGAAGACGTTAAATCTGTTTGGTGTACTGGAACATTAAAGAAGTCAATTTTTACCTTGGTAGTTTGTGGATTACTTGGATTTTCCTGGTGACCAGTGTGCCTGTCTGAGTGTTTTTTTCTCAGTTATTTGTGTTTTGTACACTCAGTTATTTTCCATCTTTTTGCTTCTTATGTGTGCAGCATCTTTAATTTCGTATTTAGGATATACACTGTAGAAGTCTGAAGGCTCTGAAGAAGTTTTGCTATCTAGCTTAACAAAAAGCGCTTCATACTGACGTTTTGCGGAATAAAATACTTGTTTTCTAGTTATTTGTGAATGTATGGCTCTCTTTTCTTGTTTCTAAAGTTTATATTATTATCATTATTTATTAAGAGTAATCCAACACCTCTTCTCCCAAAATCACCAGTTTAAGGAAGATTATATGGACCAAACAAAAATTTGAACCACAATCAGTGACATCCCTGAGAATCAGTAACAGTAGAGAAGTATATAATGTGGTGCAATTGTGGGTGTGACACTCCACATTGGGCCAGTAATTAAGGAGTCTGAATCCTCCCCACTGACACTGGAGTGGGACGTTCACTTGGAATACAAATGGATACACTCAATATTTTCAGATGCAGACCTCTCTGCATCAAGCACAATTTCCCTTAAGAGCACACAGGGAACACACTCATTCCAGGGTCTGGATCTCTCTGTCTCCCTTCAGGTCCCCAATAAGACTCCCCACTGGTACAGCTGTAGAGTTAGGTCCTCAGCAGAGTGTCCAAGCCAAGTCCTCCAGCAACCTCTCTGTGAAACCAGTGCTTTGTGTCCCTCCTCCAAGCAGCTGAACACGCACTGTAAGATTTGATTTTTCACACACACACACACACACCTGGGAAAGGCTATCACAGATTGACATGCTGTGCCCCCTTCTGTCCAGAGAATAAGGTAGTTATCACTGCCACCAGACACTCCACAATCAGCTACTCTAAGGCCCTTAACACGGGGTGTCCAATTATACTGTGTAATGTTAATACTAATACAAATAGTAGTAGTTGACCAAAACAGCTGGGTCTTCTGGAATGCCCCACACAGTGTCACCAAATAAATATAAGCATTCTCAAAGGTTAAATACTTTCTAAAATGGCAAGCCACAATAAAAGTTTTAAATATATTTAATAAAAGAGCATGAAAATATTGAATATATATTTACAGTAAACCACAGAATTCAATTCACAGGAAATATTGAACGTAACATTGATGGACAGACTCAAATGATTAAAGAAAAACAATATTTTCCTGACTGAATCTAGGAGAAATACTATTCCCTACTTACTTAATAGAGCAAAGCAAATGATGTGGTGAATGGTCCTTCTTGTTGTCAGGCTCAAGACAGAATACTCAATACTGAGAGATTTCTCTTTGTAATATAAAATTTCCAAGATGGTTGGCAGAATGACCTCATCTAGTCACTTGACTCTAGATTCTCACACTATTCCCATTTGAATATTGAGACAGGATATTAGCAGAGATGTGAAGATGCATATCTAAAGTTTTGCTATCTCTTATGGCAGTGCCTGCAGCTCTTTTTACTGAGCTAATGAACAAAGGCTTCTTCAAGTCATGCTGTCTCTGGTCCTATTCACAGCTGTGAGATAAGCACTTCCATGGTCCAACAGGTGGTCCAATTAACAGTATATTTCTTAAAGTAAGAAATAAGCTAAGAGTTTAACCCCTTCTCTTCCAGTGTCCTTTGCTAACATATACATACAATTTCACACGTATAGTCATTCTCTGTCCAGCAGGGCCCACTGTGTATTGATACATTTTTAATACTAGCAACTTTACAAACACATTTTGATTTTCAAATGCCATACAGTTCTAATGCATTTGAAACATAAACATCTGTACAAATCGGTTTGATATTCAAACGTCATATACTTCTAATACATTTGTAATATAAGCACGTGTCCAAATCGGTTTGACATCCAAATGCTATACAGCTGTAACAAAACCATCTTGTATAAATCAGTTTGATATTCAAAGGACATATAATTTATTACAGAACTCCAGCTGGCTATGCTGGCATTAGCCCGTATCATCACAGTGGGGTATGATAGTCACACGCCTAAGTAAATGGAGACTCCGTGAATCAAACCTAACTTAGAGTGGAAACGCTGTCAGCAGTTCAGACCTTTAAATCTGTGCTAAAGTAGCAGTAATATTTGATAAACCAGGACATTTTTTTTCTGTAGTCCACCACTTTCTATAAAAAAACGGGGTTATTAAACTTTTAGCACATTCATTGATTATACCCTACGTTCTTACGAGTCACATGTAAAATCGCGGCAGTTAGAACTTATCTACGCCACGCCTACAGCTGTTTGCACCGCCCTATCAATTTTTGTTGACCCGTCCTCCTTCACCTAATACGTTCTAACGGTGCGATTGGCTATTGGTAGGTTCTCTCAAGGCGGGCTGAAATCGAACGGGTGGGTGGACTCGGGAAAGCCGCGCGCGTTGTGTACGTATCTCCACCCCCTGTAACTCCCATCCAAAAGGCCGCCTATTATTACAGGAATTTTATGGTAGTGAATTGACAGACACGGTATTTCGAATATGGAGAATCTAAATCAGTTGCTCTTCCAGTACCTGGCCTTTAGTCTTGCGGGAGGAGTCGGGGTTTGTGCTGCCGCCATGACTGTCGTGTACAAAATAGTAAAGAGGTAGGTACCTCAGCGGTAGGCCCTCACCGTCATGTGGCGTCCTTGGTGACCATGTGCAGCAGCTGTGCTCTCCCTGTTTAGAGAGGATGCTGGCGTTTTTGAGCTTTCTATAGGTTGTAGGTTTGGGGGCTCGATATATTGTGCTGTTACTTTTACAGCTGTCTTTAGGTGAGCTTTTTCAGCTGCTGTGGGGCCATGCCGCCTTCTTTTGGTGCCCTCCCCTTTCATCTTTTGCAGCTCCAGCTAGTCTGGTGTGTCATCCTTTGCTTTGTTGTGTGTCATCCTTTTACTGGCACTCTATAGTACCTCACCCTCAGAGTAGCTGTTAAATGTACCGTTTTGGTTATTCTTTTATTTGTAAACCGAGTGTTGCAAAATGCATTGTAGCTTTGCTGCTATGTATAACTTAATTTGAGTATGCAGCCAGAAATGTAAGGGGCTGGGGCTGTAGATATTGAATGCTTTTGTTGTCTTGTCAAAAGATTAGAGATGCACCTCATTCCCGTCCCTTTTATCTCCAACTGTTTTATGTACTCTGGAAGGTGTGCTTAAGACAGCCACCACTGGGAGTATTTTGTGGTTGTTTTAAATAAAATGTGTGTGCTTGTGTTCATTTGTTAGTGGTTGACCCTGCAAGGTTATCTTTCAATTTTATATTAGCCGGGTAGGTATGCTGATCTAAAGATCAATTTCATATGTGCCCTGGGCTTCTGCAGTTCATATTTTTTGAAAGACCTATACAGATGTGATGTGCATCTTTGCAAATAACTTATAAAATACAATGCACAAATGAGTCCTCATAGTGAAACCTAGCAAACTGGATCTGCTATATTTGTGGAATTAAAGATGAGAGTAGCAGTAGTTGATAACTTTTAAGGGTTGGTGTGTAAGAGTATAAAGTTGGGTGATGTAATAAAAACTTTACAGGTCTCCTAAAGTATGCAGTGTAATGTGCAGGTGAAGTGTTGCATAGTTTTTTGTCATTTATGGTCAAAGTAGGTTGTAAAGAAGTTGTAGAGAGAAATCCAATAGAGAATGTAGTCTGCATAGGTGATGGGCACTGTTTACAGGTCATCCTTTTATTGCCTGCATTCTTTTCTCCTTAATTATGTTTTCATGGAGATTATGCAGCATTTTGTAACAAAGCTTTGAGTTTTTGGCATATGTACACTTGAATGTGCCAGGATTTATTCACCTTCCATTCATTCCAAGCTTTTCAGATAAATGTCAGTTATTGGTGAAGGGGAAATTCTATAGTGCTGCTGTTTTTCTTTTTTGTAGTCTGTCATGTTGGTGTGTGTGTTTTTTACCATAGGTTCATAGATTAGTATTAGGCTAACTGCCCTTGTGGGTCACTTTAAGCCTAGCCAACTACCCTATGTAAGAATCAAACCCTGCACCTTGTGTTTGTAAGGTAAACACCTTGACCATTATACCAACCTCTCACCAATTTGAATGTTGTCTATATCGCTTTTTCTACGGAAAAAAATAGTTTTCACTGACTAGTTTATATCCTGTGTGTTGGGTGCAAAAGGAGTTGACCTGGCTTCATTGTGTGATAATTGTACCTGTGAAGGTAGACAGATTATGACAAATATTTCTAAATTCTGGGCTATATTGTTAGCCCCTCCACCAGGTGTATAATCATACATGAATTGATGACAGGGTTTCCGGTTCAGCCATTTAAATGACATGCTTGATGGCTGAAAAGATGGGCACATAGCAAGTATTTTCAGCCGTGGTTCTGGATGTAGACTGTAAAATGACCCTGGGCATAGATTTTTTAAATGTACTTCTACAATACTTAATTAACAAAGCAGTATGGTAAGTTGTATGGAATTGTGCTGTACATCATACTATGTAACGTTCAAAAGTACCTAGTAAAGAGAATACTTGTGGGGAATGTTTTTAGTCGGGTAGATTGCTCCATAAGCTTTTTTTTTTCTGTTCGTGGAGTGTCATGATGGCTGGATATTGGACTTTATTGACCATGTTTGCTTATTAACCTGAGTGATGTTAACATCAATTTGTGCCCAGATTGTAGTTAAACGCGCATGTGAATTGTTTTCATATTGTGTGCCAGGGTATGAAGCCAGATCATCTTGGATAGAAACAAATGACTGTATTGGCCCTATTAATTCTGCATTTCCGGTACGTTTTCATTTCAGGTTTGTGCCTTTTTATCCACTTTCATTATGATTTAATAAAAGTAAGGGTTGTATGGGAAACTTTAAATGAATCCTGAAGTAATGTAGTGCAATGTTTATTTCAACTGCTATTAAAGTACTACTTTGACTGATGGACCCCCCCCCCCCCCATCAAGTGTATAAGAACTGTGCATTTGTCTATCTTGAGATTTGATTACACCCATCCCCTTCATTTTAGCTGCATAGGGAGATGACAGGGAGCTGTGCTGCTAATGTATTTTCATGATTTGTACTTTGTATTACGCATGCTTGTGATTTATTTCATATTGACTCAAAATAGTTAGTCTTTGTGCAAGTTCACCAACCATATTAACAATGTCAACACAAAAAATGGAAAAGTGTTTATTTGTTATGCATAGGTGAAGTTACTCTTAAGGGAAACCTAAATAGATTTTGAAGCAAGTCTTACTCCAGCTCAGTGGAGGTGTAATGTAGTACAAATGGTGCGTCTTAAAGACGGAGGCAATTTAGGGGTGAAGTGAGAGCAGAAGAGGACATACGAGTTGGAAAAGGGCAATGGGAAATGACCAGATGGAAATGAGGCAATAAGAGATGCACAAAAGGATATTTTGAGTGTTCCTTTGGTAAAATGAATTACTGGAGTATTGTATGCAATACTCCAGTTATACACTAACAATACATGTATGTATTGTTAGTGTGTGAACGTAACTATATCAGCTTTTGGGTGTGAATTACTTTCATATCCTACTTTTTTTAAGAGCCATTTTTAATGCAGCCACTGTGTGGTAATAGCATGGGTTACAAATGTTTGACATTTGTTTTGTGTAAGGGAGGTTGCATCTGCAAATATTACAGAACTGGTACTGCAGTAATCTGTCCCAGTGATTTAGGTTATAGCATACTTGCTTATTGTTGGCTAGGCTCTGTCACTAACACTAGGCAGAGCTGTCAAATATTTAAGGCAGGAGTGGGTAAAGTAGCCTTAATCCATATTCTTCTATACCTCATGTGATTATAGGCTTATGACTTTTTTTTTTTTTTTTTTTTTTTTTTTGGTGAGAGGGAGAGAGTCCATAATTTAGTGCAGTAGATCTTGGGCTCATTTGTAGTATTTCATAAATTTGTGCAGAAAATTTGAATTCACTTAAAACTACAGTAGGCTTGACTTTTTGTAAGATAAATAAGGTTTAGGGCTGGCATCTTGAGGCCACTTCTTGTTATGCTAGTAGTAGTTTTTATAGACTAAAACTGAAAATCCAGCGTTGGATCAAACATTTTGCCCTGTGTTCACTGTCTGGATCATGTTTTGCCCTGTGTTCACTGTCCGGATCATGTGGATTTAAAAAAAAAAAAATTAAGATTGCATGTAGTAATCATTCACAAAGCATGGAGCAGTAAACAATGAATATTATGACATGTGGACATGTAAATGTGTAAATCTGCATGATTCAAGGCTGCATGGAGTACAGTGTTCTCTTCACATACAGAATTGTTAAACCATATGCACATGGAGATGTGCGTAATTTAAATGCACTAATAGATCTGTGTAGACACGTCTGCACGCATGGCTACATGCAACAGCCTGTTTCAACACGACGAGCAGAGCTCTAAGTCATGAACAGATATAGACATGCATGTTTACGTGCTGTGTGTGAGAGAGAGCTATAGATACATAAGGATATGTACATAGATCTGTATAGAAATATATATAAAGCTATATATACATGTGTGTATGTATATATAATTTAATCTCCATACACACACACATACACATGGAGAGAGTTGGTCCTTGTCAGTTGATTGTTTTCAAAAACTCTTAACTCCATATGGTTGAGACCATATGAACTCAGACCTTTTGAATGGCGATTGTGGTACAGCAAGGACTGGGAAATTTACCTTTTTCCAACACCTGAGTTGGTATATATAATTTGCAGGGGGTATTGAGCGCAGGGAGGCTTGGCCTCCTGCAAAAACATGGAAAAAGGTAGTTTTGAATCCATCATCTGATATGGATCCATATACACACACACTTGCACATACATGGCATGTATACATATCTGCTTGTGTGTGTTTATATCTTATGGTGTGTGCGTGTTTATATACAATTACTGTGTGCTTGTATATATGTATGTATAAAAGCTTTAACAAGCGATCACTAAAAGGCAACTAGAATTTGAGCTTGTTCGTAAAATGTTTCACATTGAACTTCAGAAATGTGGAACACAACTAAGCATTAGTACCACTAAAAGACAAGGCGATTTGTCATATTAATGACGCCATCCATTATCTATTCGATCTAAGAATGCTGTTTATATTTAAATGTTTATTTAATCCAGGGGGTGTGTCTGCCCCAAGTTTCACTTGCCATTTCTTTCTGTACTTCTGGTAATGGATTGCAGTCACCTAATATAATCCTTTTTCGGTCGCAATGAATGCAGTCACCTAATATAATCATTTTTCAGTCGCAATGAATTTTGAAAACTGAGCATTGAGTGCTGATTTTAATGTGCTTGGCTAGAGTGTGTAAAATATATATATATGACAAGTGGGCGTGTAGCACAATTTCCTTATTCCCCTGCTGAGTGAATAGCAGTTAAACCAGTGGTTTCACTGGCTTGAGTTTTATTAGTTTTTAAAAATGTTCAGTGGGTACTTGAGTTTCTTTAGATTCACATCTACTTTCCAAGGAACATTTTGTTTGCATCTGTCAAAATGCAGAGATTACTGATGTGCTTGCAGGTTTTTTTTTTTTTTTCACTTTCTGGTGGACTTCGACCTCATCATTACAAACTGTTAGACATTTCACTGGCTACTTGTCTGCAGCATTGAAACTCTCCTCCGCGCACACTTGTTCACAATCCTAAGCCTTTGTTACTGTCCACTGTTGCACACGTAGTTGTCCATTAGAACCAAGTAATCTCGTAATTGATGTTTGTCTTAAACGGATGTCCTTTTAAACTAGCTATAGGCAGTAAAGCTTTTTAAGTAAGCCAAGCATTGTAGAGTAAAATATTAGAAATATAACACACGGTTAACTGCTATGTTAAGAAAATCCGTGTGATTGAAGAGTCTACTTACAGGCCTGTTTACCCCAATGGTTTATGAATAAAATGGCTTTTTGGTTCATCTTAAATTGACCTCTGGTCAACACCTGCATGAGTTATGTGCAAGCTTGTCCGTCTGGATGGCTTAAAAATTCACGTGCTGCCTTGTACTAATACAGTGACTCATTCATGTATCTGCCTTGAAGCAAGACAGTGATTTTTACAGTGACTCACTTGTTCTGTCTTGCATACTGCCAGCTGGTGAGGTTATTGTTAGCATATTGGACAATGTCCCCACCAGCAGCCTCCATGCTACCATTCTTCCAGATATATTTTTTATGTAACTATATTTGTCTTCTTAATTGTGTGTTTAAAAAAAAAAAAAGTGTGCACAATTCTACCTTTTCCCCAGGTCTTTCTGATAAATGACAAATGCACAGACTGCAGTATAGTGAAAAGGAAGTCCTCCTTCCTTTTTCAGCCTCCCCAAACATCACTTATTGCATGTAAACATGGTGGTATTTGGCTGGCAAGGGATTTTAATGCTCAGTGAGACTGCAAGCAGAAAACTCTGGCTTTTGAACCTACACTGATTTTTATATGCGACTCTGCAACTGTTTGCATAATCTGGTTGTTCCACACTGGGATTGCTGAAAACTCGCTTGCTAATAAAGGATCCCTTTCTGGGTCTGCTGGTGTCAAGAACTGCCTGTTGCAGATGCTCAAGTGTCTGACACGTGTTGCCTGCAAGGATTTTAATGGCCTTTTCAATTTAATGTCAGTTGTTTAACAGAGTTTTAAACAAATGGCAAATTTTTTTTTGTCAGCTAGGTTCATGATCTGGTCTTGGAAGATCCTTTTCTGCTATGACCTGGACCACGAGGGCAAGGCTAAAGTGTATGTATGTCATGCTGGCTAATGTTAGGTTCAGGCACCAGCTCAAAACCAAGTGTACCCAATGCAGCCTACCCGGGTGTTTGGACTGTCAGTGTTCCTCTGTTTAGTGAAACTGGAGTGCAGTGAATGTTTGCATTGTTCTGCAAATTGCAGGCATTTTTCCCCCAGCACAGTTAATGGGATGCAGAACCCAGTGTCTGCTTTTTTTTGCTCTAACCTCTGCAAATCTGTAGAACACCTTAATAGTTTTAAGCTAACACGCACTACCTTCTTGAGCCCCATATATGCCCATGTACTTTACCAGAAAGATTACCTTTTTGACTATTCTCCTTTATATTTCAACATAACTTCTCTATGCACATGTTTTATGTTTGTTTGAATCTTGTAGAATCTTTTTACCGAGTCTAGTAGAATCTTCTACATTCCTGTTTATATTTTTAGAGTCTTACAGTTCTGTACAATCCTTTTATAGTATTGAGTCTTAAGTTTTATAATGTCTTGTAAAATCTTGTCAATGCATGCACAATCCTATATTTCATTGTATAATGCTTCAAAAGCCTTAAGATCTTTGGACAGTGCAGCGGTAGCGTCGTTGCCTCACAGAAAGAGGTTCTCCAGTTCGATTCTCTGCTGGGGTGCTTTCTGTGTGGAGTCTGCATGTCCTCCCTGCATTTGTGTGGGTTTCCTCTGGGTGCTCCGGTTTCCTCCCACATTACAAAGTCATGCGTCTGGATCATTTCTCCCCAGGCCTCCGCTGAAAATTGGCTTTCCAAGTCGGACTTTCCCATTTAAACAAATGTTAAAAGTAAATAACATGAATGTCTGTGTATTTTAATCTTTTTATGTCAAGTTGTAGAGCTCTTCCCAGGCCTCTGCTGAAAATGGGTTATGTAGCCCAGTTGTACTATCATTGTTAACAAATGTCAATAAACACACTAAAGGACTACAAAATCTCGCAAAGAATAAGGAAACAAATATATTGTTGCCCTTCGCCAGGTGCTCCTGTTTGTACCACTGCAAACCCAGTTACTCCTGCAGTGTAGTAAATTAACCATGGGGCTTTTTATACTACGTCAGACTGTGGGGTTTAGTAGTTTCCACTGTGTGGTTGAGAGTCTGGAATGCTGATGTCTGTGCCAGGCTTAAACACATTTGTGTACTGTTGGGAAGATTATTGGTAGAGCTGGAAAGGCATATTTAAAAAAAAAAAAAAAAAAGTGGGTGTTTCCATATATGCTGCTTTCAGGTGCAGATACTGATTTTATGTAGGGGATTTGCTGTAGAGGAGTGTGTGCGAGTAAAAATTAAGAAGAAAACTAGTGTCAATGGGAGTGACTGCTACATGGTCCCTTTCTGGGATTTGAACAGTAAACTTGAGTGTGTCCCTTGTTTTAATATGCTGTGAAGAAACTGTAACATAGCTGTCTGTGTAATGGAAACTGAGCTGAAATCTGAGTAGGTTTTAATGTCTGAATATTTTGCTGTGGTGGTTGCAGGATAACTTGTTTACGATTTAATTGTGTGGTTGGTAGATTATTTTGCAGGAAGAGAGTTGCATTATAGGTAACTTATGTAGCCAGTTTAAGGAATGGTAGAGAATTGGGTATTTGTGTCGACAGTTCAGATTCTGTATCCCCAGCTCAAAACCATCCTGTCCTTGCTTACCCAAAACCCCACCAGCGCAGGTACCTATCCCTTTCTCTTTGCCTAGACTCTGATCCCTGGTAGGGAAAGCAGTCTCTATCCCGCATTCCAGGCGTCATCTCAGAAAACCCTGCCAGCGCAGGTCCCTATCCCTTTTTCTTTGCCTAGACTCAGAGACTGCTTTCCCTACCAGGGATCAATCACGCATTCCAGGCGTTCTCAGCCTCACTCATCCCACTCTATTACCTTTCCCTTTAGTTATATGCTCCCAATAGCCTTGCTTCCTTTACCAGGTTTCTCCAGTAATTCGGCTCCCTGTTGCCTATCTTTTGTACCAGCTACTTACAGCCGTCCCCAATGGCAAAATCTTCTTTTGCCATTCTTGTGTTGGCTTAGTTCTTTGAATATTTTTTTGAAAATTTTTGCAACCCTATACGTTGTTCATTTTTCATATAATTATATTCTTCCACATCAATAAGCCTGATATAACATATCATCCAATGATTATTTATTTATTTTATTTTACTGACCGCCTGCCAGCAGAATACCTTCAAATAGCTTCCAAATTCATAGCTTATCCCATATCCATCCTTATAAACCGAACAATCATAGAAGGTAACACCCCATCCATATGGAAAGTCTCCCACATTATCCCCTTACATAAAGGAGGCAAATTCACTGATATATCCAATTTCCGACCAACTGCTTTACTCTCTCCACTAGCTAAAATAATGGAAAAATATATTCACCATCAATTCAACACCTGCTCCACAATAACTTACTAGCCAACTGCCAACACGGCTTTAGGCCCTTTCATAGTATAACTACCGCCCTGCTAACTTTTACTGACTGCATAAACAGGAATCGAAATAACAGCTCTCTATCTTCCGCATTATTCATTGACTTATCAAAAACCTTTGACATGGTTAACCACAATTTACTGATCAGTGCACTAAAGCACAATCTCTTGACCCACAAGCAATACTTTGGTTTACATCCTATCTAGAAAACGGACAACAAGCAGTGCTCTGGGACAACAAACTCTCCACACCCCTCCCTGTAAACACTGGAGTCCCTCAAGGCTCTATCCTAGGCCGTCTTTTATTTTCCATTTTTATTAATGATCTCAATAGTATTTTTCCTCATGCCACCTGCATACAATATGCCGATGACTCTACTTTAATCTGTACTTCTAAATCATCAATCTCTCTTCAAGCACTTAGCAAACAGTATTCAACGCTGTTGAAAACTGGTTTACCGCCCATTGCCTCCTAAACCTCAAAAAAACAAAATTGTTGCTTTTTGCTCCCACCCAAAAGTCTCCAGTGATCCACTTCACAATCACCTCTAACAATGGAACTACTATTTCCCCTGATACTACCACACGTCTCCTGGGCATCACTATAGATAATAACCTCAGCTATGAAGATCATATCAACAATACTATACAAACTGTCAATAAAAAGCTAGGCTCCCTGTATAGAATCAAACCCTACCTCACACCTCTAGCCAGAACCACCATGGCCCAGACTCTCACCTCACTTCTACCCTATTCTATGCTTCAGCTATATACACCAATCTATCAAAACACAATCTAGGCAAGCTTGAAACTAATTATAACAATATAGCATGATTTGCCATTGGTACCTCTTAGAATCCACCACTGTCACAACCTTAAACAACTCCGATGGTCTGAACTACATAATCAACTGGTGATCTTACAAAATATTCTTTATCACCCAAACAATACCCCAATTCTCTCCAGCCTGATCTCCCCATATAAAAATCTTGCAAGACTTCCATCGGCAAATAAGTTACTAATTTCCAATATCAAATCTAATAATAAAGCTGGGGAGTCGCTTTTTACTAACGTTGTAGGCAAAATCTGGAACAAGCTTCCTATGACACTCGCATCTCTCTCGTCTACATTTCTCCAAGAAACACCTCGAACATCTAAAAACTCATTGGCTTTGTCCCTGTTCTAAACCTGACTGAACCATACTTCCCCCTTATTTTATCTTCCTGTTATACTCCTTTCTTCTTGACAATGTCCCCTACAGCGTTAATCTAGAACTAACTTTTTTTACTAGCCCTTGTGTATTTCCTTTACTATCTTTTTCACTTTTCTCCTTCTCTGACTTTCTAATGACAACATTTGAACCTTAAGTGTACCTGCCACTTTGTAACTTTAAACCTATGCAAATACTCTATGCCACCATTCTTCCTCTTGGACACTATTTTTTTGTTTTTACAAACATTATTATTTCCTTTATGCAGTTGAACTTTAGTTCATTTTAAGTGTTGTATCTTGTAATTTTACTATGTTGGAGCCTATCTCCGTTTTAAACATTGTATTTTGTAATTTTTCTATGTTTGGAGCTTAACTCGCTGGGCCTCTACTGAAAATGGACATGTATCCAGCTAGACTAGCCCATTCAACAAATGTAAAATAAATAAATATTTTCTGCCGCTTCATAATCTGTATGGTGGTGGTTCTACATACACAGTCCCAATCTCTTTAACCACCCCCCCTGTTTCATCATCATCCTCATCTTTCCATTTAGAATAACCTTCTGCTTTTGTTATATACGAGTCTTAACTGTGTGTGGATTTGAAATATCCCTTCAAATAGGGTAATCCTAAACCACCTTTTTCTGTTGGATTAGTTTATCCCACTTTACTCATGCCCTCTTCCCCTCCAAGAGAAATTCACTTGACTGTCAATTGTCCACAACCTCTCCTCTGGCTTATTAAAATTTAAAGGGACTAAAAACACACTTCGCTGCTTGTATATGTCATATACATAAACGGAGCTTGCAGAGTCTCTGTTCTTGTATTGCCTTTTTTGTGTGTTCTACATATCCTTAGCTGGTGTAACAGAATTCTTGCAGAATTTATTCTTAGTGGCACAGATTTAAGACTTTTTTTTTTTTTAACTGTTTGGAGCAATCACTTGCAGCATAAATGGAGCATGCTAGAGGGAATAGACATTTATCACAGCAAATACCACATCTTCCTATCCACGTATAGCAAAGTATTTTGCTTGCCATCTGTCCGTATCTCATTTGAACTGCGGATTCACCCTTGGCCTTCATCAGTAAGGGCAACATGTAAATGTTCTGATGGTGTCTGGGTTTTGTACTTGCAATACAAGGGCTAACAACTTCATGCAAGCTTATAGCTAGTCTTCTGAAGATCTGTCAGATCAGTAGCCTAGTAAGTACCTATGAATTAGTGTCAGCAAGCTGATAGCAGTTTTACAGTTAGAACAGTGCTCAGTTCTCTTGGATAAAACTACAGACAGTCAAAGAAAATCATCTACAACTAGATAGGGACACCACTTGAACATGAGCTAATGAGTCTCAAATTTAAGTTTTTATTTGACATTTGGTTATTGGAAAAGTCTGACTGGGCGAGAAGTCCATTTTCAGCAGATGCCTGGGGAGAAAAGTTCCAGTACAGAGAAAAAGGAAATAAATGCATACACAGCCTTTACATAATTAACAAAAGGAAAAGTCAAAATTGTAGATGAACCCAGAAAGAAGCATAAACACGCATTTTTTTTACAAGGAAAGATGCAAATATATTATGCTAGTGTTATGAGGAAACGATCCAGGGCAGGGTTTGCAGAAATTTTTATTTTAGCACAGTTTGTTACATAAGGGTGTAACCTGTTTTATAGCCATTTGGTGTTTCCTTGGTAACTGTCATTAACTCCCTATTTCATGCATTGTAAGTCATATCACAATGTCTTCATTCAGTCCCACTTTTTCATCCCTTCCCCCAGCCCAAGGTAACCTTTTCACCTTGGTCACACAAGGTAGTACAACAGTGTGGTATCACAGTGCCGATGCAGTCAGGTCTGCTTTTCACACTGAATTTGGGTATAGCAAGGGGGGTAGTTGAGAATGGAATGTTTGTGCCGCTACACTGTGCATATTTATAGTTTACTGAGATGGTGAAAAGGGTGGTGACCCTAACATTTTAACTTCCTTTTATTTAAGGGTTTTGTCTTACTGAAAACTAAGCACTTGATTTGCTATAAATGTATTTTTTATGCATGTGTATTAGTAGGTTCACTTCAGACGTTAATGTTGCTGTACAGAGACCTACAAGGTGTAGTGTATATTGTAAAACTTCACAGGAGATGATCCTGCTGTACAAGGCATGGTGGAACGTGTACTGGTGTTAATGCCACTGTGTGAAGGGGGTGCATACACAGTTGTGTTGTGCATTGTGTATAGATGCCTGTTTTTTTTTTTTTTTTTTTTTTTTTTTTTTTTTTCCCCCTCCTGCTGAGTAATCCTAATAGAGGGTGTCTGACAGTTTCTTCATGCTTATCCACAGGTTAAAGACCCTACACATTAAAACTGCTTATGCTGAGGCACTTACAGGTAACCTTCCTACAACACTAAGACAACCTACACAACACAATCAAAAAAGGGTCCTTGGCCATCATGTGAACAGTGGTTAAAATACATGGTAACATTGTATCCAATGCCTGTATTGCTAAGACCATATGGGAAACCAGTGCACAGCAAATTTCCTAGTTGGAGATTTTTATAATGAGGTGCACCAATGTCCCCCTTACCACACTGAGTAAAGAGTCCTGGTTAGCTGCCTTTCTGGGGCTAGGATCCGTCAAGTTACACAGGCACTCCGGTTATTGAATCACAGGTACCAGTATGACTGTCAGTCTGTATGGGTGTTACCGACCTGAGAGAGAACTTCTTTGACAGTATGAAGTATAGACATGATCAAACTCACTCAGGCAAGTGTGAGCCTAGCACAGAGCAGCATACTACCATCACATAGGATGATGCCACGTTGCCAACAGAAAATGATTAACAACTGGTTTAACTTCTGGTGTCTTTCCAAGAGGGTACAGTGTTTTGAGGCTTCTGGATATTGGCAAAGACCTTTTCTACCCCTGTAGTGCCCTTTTTAAGCAATGCCAAACTGATGCTCGTTTGTAGGCTTAGTTTGTCGGGTTTATTTGAAGGTGGTGCTGTTTAATGGAAAAAGTCTTGACAAGAAACTCTACCCCCTGCAAGCCCTCCTGTGCCTGGGGAATGTGGACATCTCTGTAGTTATGGACACAGGGTGTAAAGTGGCAGAGTACCCAAGTAGTGCAAGGTTGTAATGCATTTCACTCCTTCAGCTCTGTGTTACTGCACTGCACAGGAGGGAACTAAATGTGGAGGAGTCTGTTTATATTGAAAACTACCTCACATCCAGACTAGTGTATGACCCACTGGAACTTGTACATGTATAACTTGCCTTAAATGGGGTCTTTCACCATAGCCTTACAACCTTTAGGTCCACCTATGTCGGTGTACTAGAGTCCCCTCCCCATTAAGTTGGTTATCTAGCAAAATAAATGTATTGTTGTAGCAGGAGCAGTACCCTGCTAACTAAAGGCCCCCTGACCAATCTCAAACAGGCAGCTAAGAGGGTTAAATAAAATTTCAAAAGGATACATTTGAAGAAAAAAAATGCCTTCTTGGGTGAAGGACAACCAGACTGAACTGGAGGCCATTGTCTTTGGCTGACTGGTTCTGCTCAACCCCCCCCCCTTCTTGCCACAATTCTTCTAACCATTACTAGGGAACATGCACATTCAAAAGGCTAAAAATGCTGCATCAGTGGGCCGCGATCACATCCCTAGATGCTTAAGTAGCATGAAACATTAACTCTGATCCACTTGAATCACTTTTTCAACTGGAGTCTCCAGTCAGGTTTTGTGCCAAAGGAATGGAAGATGGCTACAGCCATTCTCCCGCACAAAGGCGGCCCAAACACTGATCAGGTAACTACAGGTTCATAAGTTTGACCAACCTCCTGCCTATTAAATCTGGTGGACTTCTTTGAGAGGGTCACCAAAGCAATGGGTGAGGGCAAGAAAGTGCGCACAGCTTAATTCAACCTGACCAAGGGTTTTGATACAGTACCCAACTCCTGGCATTATAGACTCGCTCACTGATTTAGGTATAAACCTTTTATCATCTGCTGGCTCACTGATAGGACCCAGGAGGTCAAAATAGGCGAGGCCAGTCACGGAGTCCCATAGGGCTATATACAGACCCACTTCTCTAAACTGGAGGCAAATACTGAAGGTTTATACCTGACTAAGTTTGTAGACTGTTGCAAATCGACTACTCTGCAGATACTAGAATACAATAGCATTCTTCAGGAAGGCCAGTCTTTGACTTGCAGATGGTGCCAAAGCCATGGTTTTGAACTTGATGCTAGGAAATGCATAATTGTGCCCTTTTAGGAAGTAGGCTATCCTGGCTAATTACCATGTTGATGATATGCCCCTAAGAGTCGACCCAGTGGTCGGGGATCTGGGTACTCACAGGGCCTTGCCTTTGACCGCCACGTGGCCACAGTGGTGAGGAAATCCTCTAAATGTGCCTTTTACAAGTAAGGGCATGGCATCTAGGTCTGAAAAGGTCACTGTACTCTGCCCTTGTCATACTAATTCTAGAGTACAATGCTCCCTCTGGTATGTACTGGACCAAGTATATGCAGCAACTTGTGACTTGAGGTTCCTTACAAAAAGAATACAAGGCGTAACAAAACTGCCTTACCCAGAGTGCTTTAAAGCCCTTTTCCCTATACTGTCTTCTGTCGATTGAGAGGTGGTCTCTGCCTGGCTTACAGGCATCTACAAACCCCACACTTAAATCTCCTGCATATTCGTAAGTCTGACAGTAGTAGAGATGTACTGTTTAGGGACCTGAATTTTGTCTGACTTGGAACGTGCTGGTGAGACAGACATGTTTCAGAGACTGCCCCTCCTGTGGAACAGGCTTTTTCCTTCCATATGAAGCAGAGTTAATCTATTAATTAGTTGAAGTGTAACTTGGACCAGTGAATGAGGAATAGGAAATTTACACCAGGCCTGGTGCCTCTGTCCCTTATGGACAAAGATGGGTTATAAATGTCTGGCCCTCTGTCCTATTTGGATACAGAACGTCCTTTATCCTTTCAGGAAAACTTTGCTAAGCGTAGAAAGGCCCCCAGGATTGTTGGCCTACTAACAGCCTATGAATCTGACTGTTAACACCTGTAATGTGCAGTGTGTGTGGTATAGTCCACTGCTGCTTTGTATGCAAGATGCAAGACTACTTGTGTATGTATGGTGCACTTCTACAGGAGTTGATGCTGTCATGTAGAGTGCATTAATGTTGCACTCCTCAGGAGCTAATGGTGCTGTGTAGGTGAAATGCATAAGGCACACTGAATGTGATACACTGCCACACTTGTTAAATGTGACCCTTTGTGTACGTGGTGTAATCCTACAGAAGTGTAATGCTGCTGTTTGTATTTGGTTCAGTCCCACAGGAGTTGGCTTGCGTGTGAGTGGAATGTATAAGGTGATGTGTATACCTCAATCGCTCCCAATAAGCGGTGGTGCTGCTCTATGTAATGTGTATATGGTGCAGTGTTTGTGGTACAGTCAAGGTGCAGTGTGTACATGGTAACCCCCCCCCCCCCCAGCAGTTAATGTTGCTATATGTGAGCTGTGCAGGGTGTAGTGTAACTTTTCTGTTTGTGAGATGTCAACAGATGTCTAGCACATTTACAGATTTTTGCATTTGTGCAGTATTGTACCACTTGGAGGAAGGTGATAACTGTTGTAATGTTACAGCCATTTATAGGACTTCGCTAGGTTCGCTAGGTGTCCTCTTTGCTTCACCCAAGTAGTTTTACCTACTTGGCAAACCTTCCTGCTGTCGTCTCTGCAGTGATGTGACCTGTATTTGGAGGGCACAGTAACCTGAGCAAAGTATCGTTTACCCTGCCTTCATTTCAACTCCTTTTTTTACTGTTCCTTATTTTTTTGTTGACTTGTAAGTGCTTTGCTTGTATTAATTGTGGCTTCAGATCATTGTGTACTGAACATTTACCTGCACTTGCACCTGGACATCTCCGTTGCTTATTTTAAAGCTGTCTCGCTATGTTAAACCCATTTAACATAGCGAGGCAGTGTTTTAAAAAAACGAGTTATACTAATGGAAAAAAGTCCGGGCGACCGGACCTTTTTCCATTAGTATAACTCTATTTACAACTGGCACGCTGGCCAAACAGCGTGCACGTTTTGGGGGGGTCATGGTATAATAATATATTATCCCCTCCTATAATTGAACTGTTTATCCCCACTTTCCTGGAGGAGGACTGTAAGCCCATTTTATTCATGACCACAGAGTTTAATCCAGTTCTGTGTTCCCACAGAAAGCCTAGAGTCTGGTGTTTTGATTGGTCCAGTCTACGGGATTCTATTGTTCCCCTTCTAAGCCTTTGGAACCTTGCATCTTGAGGGTCTTGCTTAAGCTGTGCTGGCCAGTGGTGTTATGCATACTGCCACATGTGCCCTTCCTAACTTAGCACTGCTTTTATAGTTTGTGCTCTGTACATTGTGAGGTCTGTGGATGTGCCATGCTGTCTTCCCTGTTTGGGGCCATTTTGGTGTTGAACCAGAACTGCCTCCCTCCATCCCAGTCCTTCCTGTGCTACTCTTCAAACACCGGTTAGCCAAGTCTCATTCGGGCTTCATCCCAGAGTGCCATGGATCCTTGAATTTGTAGTAGTCTTGCTGCAGCCTGCCCCATCCTGTCTTTGCTTTGCCTTGTGTAGTTTTGAACACAATCATTTTATCACTTCTGAGGTGAGACGTCTGGGTCTTTTGACACCTTGTTTTGAGCTAGACTTTCTTTTTAATAATTTTTGTATCTGTCCCCATTACCTCTTGGAAACGTATCTTGATAGGATACTGTTATGTTGCAGGATGCATACAACACAGTTTATTAAGTACTAGACTGGCTGCTCTTGCAGGTCATTTAAAACCTAGCTTTATTCCCTTTCAAAGGTGAGAATCAAACACCGTACTTGGCTCTGCGAGATGAACAGGTTAACCATTATGCCAAATCCCAACCCCCTGCCTATGGGCAGTAAGTTTGTTGGCCACATTCCACAATTTTTTCTCCATCCATTCATCAGTGCATACGCTTTAGAAGTCTTTTGTGCCCTAGTTGATGCCCTTTTTTTAAATCCTTTTCCTACTTGGCATTAATTTCCTTTTGTATACAGCCGTTGCTTCCAATAAATTAGACTTATTTTATTTTTTTTTTTTTTCACAAACTTGTACAGAGTACTGGGTTAAGGCCTAGCAGAGCATGCTAATATTTACTTTTAGTAGTAATTTGCCTTGTGAAAGTTAAGTACAACAAAAACTGGGTATTGTGATTTCGACATTGTACTGTACGTGCACGTGTGTGTTTATACATTTACACACACTGTTGGCTTTTTTTTTATTTTTGCTATGACCTTGTCATGATTTGGAGAACAGCAAGTAACGTTCGGTGTTTACGTTTGTATTCCGTGAAACATTCTTTTCCTTTGCAAATCTAAAGTCCATTCAATGAGAGTTGTTGCTACTTTTACTTTTTGCTTCTCTGGTATTTGTTCTGTGGCTACTTGAACACTTGTACCTTTGTAACCCATTACAAGTTGACTTCAGTCCGGATCTAGGTCATTCATTGGCTCCATCGTTTTTATGTAATGTTTTAAATTGATGCTACCTTTTCAAATGGCTGGGGACTTGTTTTCTGTTCAATCTGCCTCAACCTGTGGGACTTGATATAGAAGTTATGTACTTGCCATAGTGCTATATTTGTGTTGTACTCTGTCTTTGTCAGCCATATCTCCTTCCCAAATTGTCATCAAGCTGGTCTGCACAGTCTACCAGGAGTCACATAAACTGGAAATCTATTATGGGGAACTCTTTCTTTGGTCCCTCTGTTTAATATGTGGTGGGAATTCTGGAGTATATTAGAGCAGACTTGGGAGTCTCATGGAGGGCAGTGGTGCTTTGGAGCTGAAAAGCCGAAACTGCTGGTGTCCTATCAATTTACATCACAAAATAGGTACAAAGTTTGAATCTTCCCTGAACTGGTATGCATCTTTGTGTGTGGGTTGTGCTGATCAACTCCCCGCCGAGTACCTTCAAAACTTAGCTGATGCTATTGGCTACCCAGTGTCAATACTAATTAATCATTCCATAGCAGAGGCTAAAATTCCCACCAGTTGGAAAAACCTACGTAATCCCACTAAATAAAGGAGGCTCCTCCACTGAATTCTCCAATTATAGACCAATAGCTATACTTTCTCCATCTGCAAAGCTTATGGAAAAATGTGTACACAAATGCACCACCTAACCCAGAATCACCTCATGGCAGATACCAAACATGGCTTCCATCCACACCACAGCACTACTTCAGCCCTACTAGCTTTATCAATACCATAAACTATAACCGTAACAATCACATCTCCTCAGCCCTCTTCTTGGATCTTTCCAAGGCATTTGACATGGTTGACCACCAACTTCTGATTCACACCCTGCAAACTTTGTCTAGATTCTAAAGCCCTTCAATGGTTCAAATCCTACCTCAATGGGAGACAGCAGGCTGTTGGGTAGGTTAGAGAGCTTGTTCTGCCAAACACCCTTGGAGTACCACAAGGTTCCATACTAGGGCCCCTACTGTTTTCCATCTTTATTAATGACTTTTATACTGTTGTCCCAAATGTCAGCTGTATCCAATATGCTGATGACTCCACCCTGATTTGGTCAGCTACATCTCCTCCTACACATTTATGGTCTGCTACCCAGTCCACCTCTACTATAGAAAACTGGCTCTGTTTAAAGGCGATTGATACTAAATCCCAAAACTAAAATGCTGTTCTCACCATCACAAATGTTTGTTGCTTTTACCTTTACCATAAATGCAAACGATGGCACAATAATCTCCCCTGACCCCTCTACAAAACTATTAGATGTCATTATTGATAACTAAATTCGACCTATATGTAAACCAGTTAATCAAGACCATCAATAAAGAAAATAGGGTCACTTTACAGAATAAAAGCCTTCCTCACCCCTCCAGCCAAAATTGCCATAGCTCGCTCTCGCCTACTTTCAGCACTTCTATATGCATACACTCTAATCCCCTACTCTACAGTCTTGTTTAGATTAGACTTAACTCACCCTGTTATAATCCCATTGCCAGGTTTGCCACTGGCGTGCCTTTTTTAGGACACACCACTGCATCCATCTTAACCAGCTTGGGTGGCTTGAACTACCCAGTCTAATCCAATATAACCTGCTGATTATGGCTAATAAAATCCTTTTATAACCTAGATAATATTCAGTCACTTAAAATCTTATCACCCCCTCTAACAATCCATGACCGCTTCGATCCTTGAGCAGACTACTAATTCAGACAATCCAAAATTAACAATGCAACCTGTGATTCCCTCTTTGCAAACTCTGCAGGCAGAGCCTGGAACTCACTTCCAGCTGATATTACTTTGCTCTCCTCCCTAAGCCAATTTAAAGCCAGACTCTAACAGCATCTGGCACTAAACTGGCTTTGCCACTGTATCAAGCCTGGCTAACTCTCATAAAGAATTTTGAAAAATCTATTAATCAGATTACTGTTGAATTTACCCCGACTGTCACCAGGGAGTAACTCTAACCTGTTGAACTTGTCTGTTCATGTTTGCTTATGTATTCTGTGTCGGTACCATATTTATAATATGTTTTCATTGTTTTTATTGTATCTGCTTACCTTGGAGCTTTTTCTCCCCGGGCCTCTGCTGAAAATGGACATGAATCCAGTCTGACTATCCCGGTCAACAAATGCAAAATAAAATATGATGTGCCCTTGTACAGACATGTAGTATTGGATATATAAGGCTATCGAGGGACTCCCCTACTCCAAGTGCTTTGAGATGTTTCAACAAATAGAACCCACATCCTTCTGTGCCAAAGGCAAGTGTGCTACCTGTTGCACCACTAACACTTATTCTAATCTAATATTTTTGCAGCGGCTCCATGATGGAGGCCAGTCAAGTACAGGGAAATGTGGAAAACCTGAACAGATGCATCTGTGGTGGGTGGATCAATGCCAAACTTATCACTAGCACTATTTGTATCAACTTTTATCAGTCAAAAAAAAAAATCTAGTTTTATTTGCCTCTGAAAAAAATGTAAAACCATGGCTGTTTAATATCCAGAAGTTGTATATGTTCTATGACTGACACTTTTTTTTTTTTTTTTTTCCCCTCTAATGGGGGAAATTTTAATAAGCTTATAATATCCTGGTATGTTTAAGCATTGAAACGACATGCCAGGTTTTATTTTAAATATGCAAATTTTAAAAAATTCTGAGGGAATGGATATTTAAAGCCAATTCCTCTGTGCCACACGCTCCAGGGAGCTAAACCTCATTACCACAATAAACGGAACATGCTGGAGGGACCGGTTCCTAATCCAGTAACTTCCATACTCTAACTTCCCCTTTCAAGTCAAGCAGAGCACTTCACTGGCCCTCTTTAAGAGAAATCTTGACTAGTGGATGGGCAATAAGAAGTTCACCCTGGGATCCCTTCAGTGGCCTTGCTTGACAGAGGCACTGGGAACTAACTTTGGGCAGCATGATGCCAGGGAATTTTCTTGAGGTAGGCTTATATAGGCTCCATGGCCATTAACCTAGTACACACCTATGAACCTATAAAGTGCTCTGGCGATGTCCTTTTTAGAGTTGGACAAAAGTACCTCCCCTTGAAGTTTCTAGTTCATGGCTCCATTGGCATGCAAATGAACATCAAATTCATGAATTTTTCCTGTTTTGTTTTGGCATAAGTTAAATATGATCCACTTGTAGCTACAAAGTTTATACTATTAACGTATTAGGTCTTTTTCCCATTTTAAATTTTGTTGTCTTGAATCAAGTTGTAATTCCAAGGTTAAACGCTCTTACTCCCAAACAAAGACTACAGTAGAATTTAAGAATAAAAGCTGATAAAGATATCTCCATCTCCTTCACAGTTTGGGATAGATTAATTGCATGATTGAAATGAGACTAATATCCATGGATGTCCAAACCCTTTACTACATGCTGAGACATCTGCTGTTTCTGTACTGTTCGTTCTTCTCACAGTTGGTCTAATAGATACTTTTTTTTTTTTTTTTTTTTTCCAGTACCCATGTTGACTTCACGGTAGCAATGTTGCCTCACAGCAAGAGGTTCTCCTGTTCGATTCTTGGCTGGAGTGCGGGGGGAGTGCCGCCTTTGTGGAGTCTGCATGTCTTCCCCGCGGTTGGGTGGGCATTCGAAAGACATGAGTAAAATGGGCGTGCCTTTGAAGGTTGAATGTCGAGCTGGCACCTTGGCGTTCGTGAATCTACTGCCAATCATTAGCGGACCGGAGTTCTGCTGTGGCGACCCCCTAACCGGGGAAAGCCGAAAGGCAACAACCCATGTTGGCTTCACGTCTTGCTTCAGTTCTCCTCCTCTTCAGATACACCATTGACATCACACTTCTGCTTTCATTTGTCTCCACATTTTCTTAAGGCAGAACCAGTCACTGGTGACCTCAAACATTGTGTCTTTGCAGTTTTTTTTACAGTTTGGGCAGAAACCAGGAAGACTATATCAATCTTGCTATAGGCTTGGTAGCGCTACCTCCAAAAATAGCACATTGATCTCCCAGTTGTCTGGGGTGCTGTACCAGTAGTTCAACAGATACCTTTAGACTGCACTTGGTAATCTAAATATTTAGACCCTCCCCATAGCTTAATTTTTAGTGTGGGAGAGGGGTTCACAGGAATCTGTGTTTGGACCTTTTTCCTTTAGAATTTAGGAGATTGAGGCCAATTTCATTGTAGTTAATGGGGCAGTGTGGTTTTCCTGCAGTGGTTGAATAATTTATGGAACTAGACAGGATTTGTAGATTTTTTCTTAGTGCTGTGATTAATGAAGATGCTGCAGATTTCTGTATGTGTTGAACAAAGTTGATCTGCTGTGTATGTACATAGGAATTGAGTCGGTGGAGGGGGGGTTACCATTGGATTTTTTTTTAATTTTAGTTTTTGCCCTCATAGTGGCATAGCTATCTTTTTACTAATAGGATAACTGGGTGGAGGTTCTCAACCAATACAAGTTGAGAGGTGGGTGTGTATGTAGTGTTGTAGCTTTGCAACAGTTTTGATCCTTGTTGATATGTCCTTAATTTCACTTTTGTTTTACAGGTATTATGCTCCCATGTTTGTTTCCTGGGGCAGTCATGCTCCTTCATGTCAACACCGGCATGGCCCATTGTATTGAGAGGGGTGCATACGCCGATGATGAGTGTGTCTGTGGAATGACAGGCCAGCAGTTAACATGGAGTTAGCAAAGGTTAGCCGATGTGTTGTTTATTCGTGGTCTGTTTGTCCTTTTGGTTTGATCTACTTTCAGTACAAGTCCATAAGAATTTGAGGGATAGTAACTTGGTACAGTAATTTTAGTGGTTCATGTCCAGAGTTGTCTGATCCAAACATGCTGAGCGTGACAGCTGTCAGATCTACTCCTGATGGTCCTGTTTAGAACTGGCACCAAATGGTGAAGTATTTGATCCCCACTGACTATATTCAGAGCTTCTTGGATCATGTTGAAATGGTAAAACGCTTTCAGTAAAGGAAGAAGTCTTTATTTTATTTATTTTTTTTTTTAAACGCACTTTTTTTCTTTCCACTTTGCTTCCTCCAGTCTTCATTGTAATGCTCCTTGGGGGGGGGGGGATGTACCTTGCTCATAGACTGGGGTATATTCAGAAAGGAATCGTTAGTGTGTACTGTAAGCTAGAAAATTTTTATACCATTTCTGGGTTTGTACCATACAAGCCAGGTTCTGTGTGGCGTCTTGGCTGTGGAGTGGTAGAGTGCAGGGTAGTACCTGTGGTGGGGAATAAGCTTCTCTTAGCAGGCACTGTGCCGCTTCACTGGAACGAAGTGACCTAATGTAATTTTATCTAATCTGTCTAAAATAATAGAATCTGCACTGGAAAGTTTTTATGGGGGGTATGCTGTTCTGTTCCCTGAGCTGTGAGGTACACACCCTTGGAAAAGGACCACTTGTTCCTTGTGATTAAGGGGGTGTTTGGGTGCAGGAAGGAGTTTGCCACCCACCAGATGTGCCTGATTTAGTTGTCTTAACTGACCAGCTGTTAAGATATCCACTAACTAAGAATGTATCTGCCCTACCTGAAGTTCTGCTACTGTGGTAGTTTAGCATTTAGTTATTATTATTATTAGTCAAGGTAAGTGTAAATAACTGTTTACCAGCAGATTGCAAATAGTTTAAGGGTACCACATCTAATGAGCAACAGTGTACATTAATAAAACACTATTATAACAAGTATAGGGCTGCATATTTGGATGAAAAATGTTTACGGCCACTGAAATGTGGATGCTAGCCTGCATACTCTGAATCTTTAAGTTCACTACAGTCTTAAGCTGGCTGGTGCCATTTTTTTTTTCCCAGGATGACTTTGAAAATAAGTGGAGTAGCAGTAATGTAATATGCCAAAATCTTCTTTTTATTTTTAATACTTGCCAGGTATTGCAACAAGGTGTTTTGTTTAATGGTGCACTTTACAAGGAATTTTGTGTGTAGCAAAGGGCAGCTCAGGGGAAGTGTGCATGTTGGAAGGGGTGATTAATTTAACAGCAAGAGAACTGTTCTAGAGGTTTTGCAGGGTTTCTACTCTCTCTTGCACATTTTAAGTGGCAGTCTTCCCAAAGACAGACATAGCAAATCTCAAAAGTTTGGGCAGGATTTCAGGAAAAGTTGTGTACTGCAAAGTTTTGGACTATTCGCTGGCGCATTTAGAAGTGTTCATGCATAGGCTTGACAATTTGAGAGCTTCATTAATGTGTCTTTTGGGTCTTTGCAAGAAAGTCCTTCAGTCGTATGAGCACCCTAAAGGATTATTGCTGAGTGATGCCCTGAATTGGTTGTAGAAATTAACTTTGGTCCGACAGGATTTTTAATCTGGGATATGTGGTTGTGGTTATATAAGAATGTGATGGTGCATTTGAGTGCATATTAAAACAGACCAGCTCATGCTGGGATGGTGACTTGTTTACTCCCACGTGTGGTGATGCGCTCCTATTTGGTTGGCCTGATCAAGCGTAAGCAAAATCTGAGGGTAATGCTACTTAGTTCTAGAAGTCTGAACCTCAAAATGCATTCACTCGAGGCACTCCTTAAAATGGAGGAGAACATCGACATCTGTTCAGTGACAGAGAACCCAGTTCAAGGCTTAGCACCCCTGCATTACCAGGCTACAATTCATACCATACCTTTTGGCCACCTAACCTAGACCGAAACACTAAAGGCGGAGGCGTGTCCATATTCATTAAGGATAGCCACACCTCCAGACTAGTTGCTCAGCATAATGCATCCGAGATTATCCAAGTACAACTAACTCTGGGCAAGACAGCAATCCAAATTGTAACTTGCTACAGATCCCCCACCATGCCCCAGGATTCCCACTCCTCATTTCTTGATGCACTGGAAAATATTAGGGTACAACTCCACACCCTAATGGGCGATTTCAGCTACCACACCATTAACTGGGAAAACTACTTGTGTACCAACTCTCTTGCTCAACATTTTCTGGAATTCATAAATTCCAATGTCTTGGATCAACTTATCCACACCCCCACCAGAGGCAGCAATATCCTACACCTGCTCATTACCAACATGGGCGACTGGTGTTCCACACCAGAGGTCAATTCCTCAGTCAGATCTGACCACAAGCTAATCAGCCTAGACATCCACATCCCGCCCCCACCCCTCCTTCGGGGAAACCACCGTAAAAAATTTCTCCAAAGCCGACTTCACGTTTCTTAAGACAGAATTGGCAAACTTCACAACACCCATGCAGACTGACAATAGAGGTACGACTGTTGAATCCTACACAAATGCACTTTATAAGCACTTACACGAGTGCGTGGATCGTGCTATCCCTAATGGGACGAAGATGCTCTCCTCCAAAAAAAAGCCAATCTGGTGGTACCCTGCCATAAACAAACTCCATAACAGAAGAAAGGAAACTGCTGTAAAAAGAGTAAAATCCCATGACTGGAAGAACTCCCTGGTCAGCCTCATTAAGAAGCTGAGATCCCTCATAAAATCCTCCAAAGCTAGTTATGAAAACAAAATCGCCACTGATTCTAAAGACCACCACAAAGCATTCTGTAGCCATGTCAAGAATCTCAGTGGCAACACTCTAAATCTGCTCTGAGTTACAGCACAATGGTACTAAAATATACAGGACCAACTGATATTGCCAACATCCATGTCACCTCCTAAAGAACCCATCTCTATACCGGAAGAATGCAAAGTTTCTGCTGCACAGGTAAAGAAACACACTCCAAAGCCAAGAACACAGCATCCATGTGACCTGACAACATCCCAGGCTGCATTTTACATGAACTACAGAATGAACTGGCACCCCACCTAAGCACCATGTTCAATCAAAGCCTCACCTCAGGCTTTGTGCCCAGTGAATGGTGCACAGTGACCCTTCTCCCACTCCACAAAAGGGAGCCACCACAGACCCTGGGAACTACCGTCCCATTAACCTAACGAGCCTGGTCTGCAAGGCCATGGAACGTATCATCATGGAACTTATAAACAAAGACATTGGTAATCTCCAAACTCTGGACCCCACCCAGTTCGGGTTTGTAAAAGGCAGATCATGTCTAGACTTCTTTGAAGCAGTCACCAAAGCTGTAGATGAGGGTAAGCTGTAGATGAGGGTAAGGTGGTTCACACATCCTATCTAGATCTTGCCAAGGTTTTTGACACCATCCCCCACTCTGGCATTATAGATTAAACTCACTAAACTTAGGTATAAATCCCAATGTCACAAGAATAGGTTGCCAACTGGATCACTGACAGAACCCACACTGTGAAAGTAGCAGACTCCAGTTCCAACTTCAGACCAGTGACAAGTGGAGTACCCACAGGGTTCAGTCCTGGGTCCTCTCCAGAAAAGTAGATACCAAACAGAAGTACAGGCTAACACAGAAGGTCTTTGGCTAACGAAGTTTGCAGATAACTGCAAACTAGGAGCCATAATTGAAACTCCTAACTGTGGACATCCTACAAAAGGGCCTCACTGAGACAGATGTCTGGTGTCAAAGCCATGGCCTCGAGCTCAATGCCGAAAATTGCATTGTCATCCCCTTTAGTAAAAACTCTGTGTCCATGAGCTACCACATAGGTAGTAGTCTGCTTAACACCAAAAGTGTGATGGAGACCTTGGGACACAGGTGGACAGTAGTCTCTCTCCTTTTGATAATCACATTGCCACAGTAGTCAGGAAATCCTTCTACATGGCACACCTAATCACAAAAGGTTTCTCATCCAGGAAAAAGGTAGTCATTGTTCTCCTCTACTTGTCACTATTAGACCCATTATAGAGTGCAACGCCCCTTTTTGTATGTACCTCACAAGAAGTGTACAACAACTGGAAAGGCCACAGAATAAGTCTGAGGATTACTTGCCTCAAGCAGATGCCCTATGCAGATGGTCTCAAAAAACTCTAGCTTTACTCCATCGCATATCGCCTACTCCGAGGCGAGCTCTGCCTAAAATACAAAGCTATGTCAAACCCAGAGCTGTTGGACATGCTCTGCTTAAATCCCAGTCTCTCCAGGCTACACGCTCTAGAGACCTAAACCTTGTCACCACAATAAACAGCACATGCTGGAGGGATAGAGTTTCTGTCCCAGAGACTTCCCATACTCTGGAGCAAACTACCTATCTATATCGGACAAAGCTCCTCATTGGCACTCTTCGAGAAAAATCTTGATTGGATGGGAAATAGGAAATTCACCCTGGGGATAACCTCTGGCTCTGCTCGACAGGGACACAGGAAAATAATTTTCTTGGGTGGTGAAAGCCGGGGTACCTTTTTGGTTAGGCTTGTATAGGCCCTAGGGCCGATAGCCTAGTAGATTAGAAATCTATTATTGTGCTGCTTGATGGAAAGTTTTTTTTTCCTTCAATTTTGAAATGTAAACCAAGGTTCTCACTAAATGAGTTAATTTGTGAAGCGAGTTGCAAAGAATGCAATTATTTCAAGTTGGGGAATGTGTAGTATAAATGCTGGATTTTCTGTAGGAGTGGGCTTTTTCGTAGTGCGTGTGAAGTGAACCAATTTGTTTTTTATTCCTTTTTGGAAATGTATATTTCTCCTAGCATTTCCTTAATGCAACAGCAGCAGCTGATGCTGCCAAAAAGAACAGCAGCTGAAACTGATTTAGCAGCTGATGGGCGGTGCTTTACAGTTTAGGACGGACCATTTATTTTTTTGTTCTGTTGGCTGGATATTGATTTACTAGTATCCTTGGACTGTTCTGTCCCACCTGTTGTCTCCTGAATTATGCATTGTGGTTAGTATAGACGAGTACTGTCTGCAGATCTCCAACTGTTTTGATAGCTCATATGGGTACTGCCAGCAAATGTTCTTGGAGTACATGCTGGTAAAATTTTCTTTAACTTTTTTGTTAAATTTAATTACAGAATCTGTATGCCATACAGGCCTGGCACTGTTTTTATTTGGGATTTCTTGACTGCTGTGCAGTGGTCGAAGTGTAGCTGGATATTCAATTTGGTTACATCTGGTGTATCTAGATATTTGGGACAGTCTGGTTATGCTGTTTTGTAAGGTAGTGACACCTGCCAGGGTCAGGCTGTCCTTCAGTGTTTTGAAATGTGACTTATTGTGTTGCTGTTGGGCTTCGCTGTAGAAGCAGTGTCCCATTTACCAAGTTTCCACGTTGATAACATTTTGTATTCCTTCATGTCTTTAGTGCTTCTCATTTAAATGCTAAAATGTTTTGCTTACTATGTATACTCAGCTGGATAAATTCACTGAATTACTAATTTCCAAGGTGTGCTCTTTTCTTTAAACCAGTATGAAAGAGGGTTACAGTTTTTTATGCTAGGATTTGCCCAGGTATTGATAAGATTCCTAAAACTACCGTAGGAGTGTTTGATAGGTGTTTCTAATTGAACAATTGTGTACAGCTTACACTGGAGGTGTTATGGCATAATCCCATGTGCTGAGCTCGCATACAGTAGGCCTGATTTCATTACCCTAGTGTGATTTTTGTGACTCCTGACCACTGAGGAGCACAGTTACCCTAACTTTTGAAGATTTGTTTGTTGAAGTTGTACTTGCTCTAACTCGGGCGTTTACAGATTTTGATGTCCTTGACTGTTGTATTCCAAGCTAGGTTGCACCATTATCAAGAAGGTTTTGCCATAGTTCAACATTGCCCAAGAATTAGGCATAAAGCCAAAAGTAGTGGCGAGGGCAAAAGACCCAGAATTAGACAGTTTTTTACTGTAATTTTAAAAAGGTTTAATGCAGATCCTGTTCGGTTTAATATGCATTTTCTGAACAATGTGAAACTGTCTTAATGTTTGACATTCTAGACTAGTCTTTGGTGACCCCCCCCCCCCCAAATAAAAAGCCAAAACTTTGAGGGGCAGTCCAAATCATAAGGCAAAACTGGATGCCCTGCAAAGTCGGGGACCGTTGAACACTATGGGGAGTACACAGACCAGTGTCCCTTAAATGTTTGTGGTGATGGTCTACCTGTGTCTGCAGCCCTGGAGCTGCAGACTAAGAATTCTGCAGCAGTCCGTTATTGAGTGCCCCAGGAGCTGCCTGTCCTGCTTGTGTAAGTTGCAGGATGCCTGTAGGTGCCATGAAGGCCACCTTTTCAGTCCAGCCACTTAAAAGGCTTGATTTTTAGGGAAGCTCCATTTTTCTGTCACATGCAAGCTGTGCATGATTGAGGGTGGCCCTAGGGCCATTACAAGCCTATCCAAGTTCAACCTTTGTTCTCTTAAGGGTCTAAAGATATGGTCTACATTATAACTGACTGCCTCTGTCCAAAAGGGACATGGGTGAATTTGAAGTTTCCAGTCCGAGTTGCGCTTTTAAAAAGGGTTAACTAAGGGCTTTGTTTTTCCTGTACTGGGGGTTTATTCTAGAGGCGAAGCAACCTCTGGGAGACGTGTTTCTCTCTCTCTCGCTCTCTCGCAAATCTTGTTGATGTCACATGCTAGGCTAAGGTCCCTAGAGTGAGGATCAGAGGTTGCTCTGTATGCAGGGCACGGGTCACCTCTCTCTAGTCTAAACTAAAGTATAGTGACAGTGATTTCAGTTAGTCCATGTAAGATGTGTGCTGAAGACCTGAATTTTCTTTGAGGAACCTTTGAGGTCTCTCCGGTTGCTACAGGTGCTGTTTAGGTATAAAAACAAAGGGAGCATTGTACTCTAGTTAAATGTATTTAACTGGGTAAGCCCACTGGCTGCAAATGCCCCTTAGCAGGAATGATTGCAAAGCCCGTCTGCTTGGTCTGTGTGACTCAAGCACCATATTTATTTATTTTATTTACATTTGTTGACCGGGAGTGTCCGACTGGACATGGGTCCATTTTCAGCGGAGGCCCGGGGAGAAAAGCTCCACAGTTAAAATATACAGACAGTTACATTGGATTTACATAGCAATTAATTACAAACATAGTTGCAGATGAAGAACATGGTACATCAGTAGACAACTAGAATCTTTATCTGTGAAGTACATAACGGACATTAACAATTGTTACAATAAGAAGTTCCTGCTGTATAATACGTAGTAGGCTTATGACCATCCGAGCTTGCTATAATCAAGGTAGTTAGTGGGGTGGAAAGGAAGGAATATTTTAAGATGAATCTCCTTAACCACTCGTAGCCTTAACTGTGAAACTACCAGTGCTTACCTTTCATGTACTTGGGGCCCATTTGTTTGACCTTGAGCATGTGATTAATTTCTGTGTATCCATTTTGTGTGGAAGGCACAGGTTTGCATCTCTTAAGAGCCAGCTAATAATAGATGCCTCTCTCTCCTTGTGTTCAATTTTCTTTTGAGCCTGTTGTGGAGGGGACTAATTGTGAAACAGCAGCAGAACCAGCTTCCCTGTGGATAACCACATCTTGGAGTCCTCTGTAAAACCTGCGTTTTTCTCTCCTGCAAGTGGATGCTTGAGCTGAATCTATGCAGGGAGAAGGAAGAGCCTAGATTGTTTCCCTGTTAGAACAGTCCTGATAGATGTTGTCATGGCAGTTGGAAAGTAGTCAGACACTGGGCTTTCTACCCCATAGAGTTTTATGAAGGGTTCATCTATATTTGGTAACTTTCCTGCTGGATAGTCTGTCTGCTGTCTTGTCGCTTTGTCTTTTTTCATGCTTCTGTAGCTCTTTCAGCTGTGTTTCTGTATTTCCTAAAGTGCCGGTTGGGCTGAAGTCATGAACTTCCGATTAGTGTAACCGAGAGAGTATGGTGCTGGCTTGAGCACATTTATGTGCCCCCTCTTTTTGTTCCATGTGTGGTTATGTTTTTTGGGGGGGGCCTTAAGATCCTGAGTGAAGCTGTCTTAGAACAACCCCCCCCCTTCAGTGTTTACATAGATTTAGAAACCACCTCAGGATTTCCATTTATCCAAAACCTTGGCCCTGAACTGTCCCGAAGATGCATAGCATCTAAACATGATCTTTTCTGTCAACCACTTGAACTGGTGTCCCCAAGTGGTCTCTAGGAATCCTCTCTACCAGGTAGAAAGCATGTAGACTCCCCCTCTGAAAATTCCCACCTTGGATAGTGATTTAGGAGGGAAGAATTCCCCATTGCTCTATGATAACCCCATATTCAGGGAGGTTCTTTAATTGGTGGTAAGGCATTTCACTCTGCTCTGCCCATGTCTTCCAGCAGTTATGTATAGAGCTTGCCAGAAACCTGCTGTGGGTTGGCTGTGCCCCAAAGACTGGTCAGAAGTCATTCAGCTGTAAGCACAGTGAATGAGGGAGGGGAAGTTGGCCCAGATGGTAAGGCTGTGAACTGTAGTTGCTGTGGCAGAATTTGATTCCCCTTGCCTTTCATTTGCCTGCAGTGTGTCCTTGAGCAAGTGATTGAACCAGACATTGCTCCCAGGTCAGCCGTGAAAAGGGACAGTGTCCATTATCCAGTGGGCATACCTGTTTTAACGAGTGGGTATTAAGCTTCCTATCCATGTGAAACAAGAGCTTCTCCCCAACTGTATTAAAGTGCAACTTGGACCAGTCAGTGGGGAAATAGGCCTCATACCAGAGGTGAATTTCCTAACGTATACACGTATCTCTAAGGCATAGTAACTTGTGGTATATATTTTGGTTTTGTGGATAGGCTAGTCCTAGTATATACATCTATGAACCCAAGTAATTCTTAAGAGTTCATAAGGACTAGGCTAGCTGCTCTTGCAGACCATTTTAAGCCTAGTCGTTTTTCCTTTCAGCGCTTGAATTAACTTGTCTTGTTTGTCCTTATCCCATGGTCAGTTGTATGTTGCCCCTAGTGAGAATAACTAACTAGGATTATAATCCAGATAATTTTAGGTAACCCATGGATGGGATGAAGCATTTAGAAGCTTCATATGTCCATTAGTACGTTTTTAGAAGCAGGTACACCTGAATATGGACAAGGATGAGCTTTGTTTTTACATGGATTGGTGGTCTTACAGAGCAACAATATCCTGTCAGATGTACCCATACCTCCAAACTCTGATGCTGGTCTGAGTATTTCTGATGCCATTTGACTTGCTAGTGTTCAGTAAGGCCCATCAGTACTGGGTCAGAGGATGTGTTGTATGCCAGAATCCTCAGTACCAAGTTTGAGAATGCCGTGTATGCCAGAAACGGGTCACCTCTTGTTGACTGAGCTTAGTCTGTTCACTTAAGACGCACTGTTTATACATTGTACCTTTTGTAGGTATTCCATTTGTTGCATGTGTCCAGAGAGATACATAGGTTCATAGGTAGGTATGTGTCCAGAGAGATACATAGGTTCATAGGTAGGTACTAGGCTATCTGCCCGAAGGCATTTACAAGCCTAGCCAGAATGTGTTGGCTTTTTCCACCCCCTAGATTAATTTCCTGTGCCTCTGTCCAGCAGAGCCATTGAAGTGAACCCTGGGGTAAACATGGTTTCCCATCCACTTGTCAAGGTTTCTCTTGAGGGTTAGCGAGGAGCTCTGCCTAATGTAGATTGGAATCTTGTTCCACAGCATGGGAACTCTCTGGGACAGGAATCTATCCCTCCAGCACGTCCTATTTATTGTTGTGGTGGGGTTTAGATCCCTAGAGCGTGTGACTTGAGGGGATATGGTTTTTTTTAGGTGGAGCATGTCCATCCGTTCTGGGTTGGACATGGCCTTGTAAGTCAGGCAGAGATCACGTCTGAGTAGGTGGTATGCAAGAGTACAGCTGGAGTTTCTTCAGTCGAGCTGCATAGAGCATCTGTTTGAGGCCAGTGATCCTCTTGGTAAGGTACTTCTCTGGTCTTTCCAGCTGTTGCTAGGTGTCTTGTAAGGTACATCCCAAATGGGGCGTTTTACTCTGATGGGTCTGATGACTGATGTGTAGAGGGGCACCATGACCTCCCTTCTTTTTTTTTTTTTTTTTTTTTTTTGATCTGGATGCAAACCCTTTTGTGATTTAGGTGGGCCACATAGAAGGATTTTCTAACCACTTTGGCAATGTGATTATCAAAGGAGAGGTTACGATCTACTTGGGTCCCCAGATCCCTTATGTCTTCCGTATTTAGGGGGCTACCACCTATGTGGTAGTTTGTGGGTACTTTTGTTTTTTCCAAAGGGGATGACTGTGCACTTTTTGGCATTTAGCTTAAAGCCATGGTTTTGACACCAGGAATCTCTCAGTGAGACCCTTTTGGAGGATGTCTGTCAGCCGGAAAGTCAATTATAGCCCCTAGTTTGCAGTCATCTGCCAACCTGGTCAGCCATAGTCATCCTGTGCTTGCCTGTACCTCTGAAGTATATGCTGAACAGGAGGGGTTCTAAAACTGAGCCCTGGGGAATGCCACTTGTAACCGGTTTAGAGTCTGACCTAGCTCCTGCAACTCTTATACCATGTGGGTTCTGTCCTTGAGCCATTTGGCAATCCATTGTGTGACATGGGGGTTTATGTTCAGGCTTTTGAGCTTGTCTGTAATACATGAATGGGGAATGGTGTCAAAGGCTGTTGCGAGGGTCTAGGTAGGCTGTGTGGACCACCTTTCCCTCGTCTATAGCCTTGGTAACTATCTCAAAGAAGTCCACCAGGTTTAGGAAGCGTGATCTGCCCTTAACAAAGCTGAACTGGGTAAGGTCCAGTGTTTGGCGGTTCCCAATGTCTCTGTTAATGAGATCCATGATGATGCGCTCCATAGCCTTACAGACCGAGCTAGTCAGGCTTATAGGGCGATAGTTCCCTGGGTCTGTTGTGGCTCCACCTTTGTGGAGCGGAATAACCATTGCTGTGACGCACTCTATGGGCACCGTAGCCTGTGTAGAGGCTGAGTTTGAACAGTGTGTTTAGGTGAGGGGTTAGTTCATCTTTGAGCGAGTGTAGGACGCAGCCTGGGATACCGTCCGGTCCCATTGATGCTGTGTTTTTGGCTTTGGAGAGGGCTGTTTTAACCCGAGTGTCTGATTTCAGGGGCACTACATTCTTCTGGTATAGTTATGGGCCCTTTTGGGGGGGTGAAGTTTGCACTGAACCTTGTCAGCCAGGATGTTGGCTATATCGGTCGGTTCAGTGTATCTTGTGCCATTCTGTACTAGCTCTGTGCTGATCTGAGAATTGCCACTTCCTTGCGGTTATCTTTGGGAGTCCTTGGCAATTTTTTTTTTTTTCTTTTTTTCAAAGCTAGCCTTGGATAATTTTATGAGGGATCGTAGTTTCTTGCTGATACTGGTTATGGGTGTCTTCCCTTCTTGGGATTTTAATCTCTTCTGTACTAGTTTCCTCCTATTGTATAGCTTGATGAAGTAGCTAACTTCATTTGTGTAGCAACCTATGGGTATCTGATCCGACTTCGGATCCGAGCCGGCAGTTTTCAACAGCTTAGATCCGAGCTCCACCCCTACCCATAAACCCCTGCCAACCCTGACTGACCTCAGATCTAGTTTGCTGCACTTGTCAGCAGCTGGGTTTTCGAGCTCCAGGCTTGGTCGTTAGTTTGTGAGAAAAACAAAAAAATGTATTTCTTTTCTATCCCTTTAGTGTGAGTGTGGTGTGTTTTTTAGATCCCTTTGGTCTGTAAACCCTAGTGTTAACTCTACTTTAGTTATAATTTTCTCTCCCTCTCCCTCGCTGGTTTGTCAGGGTCTGTGTGCGTGTGTTGGGGCGTAACGAGTGTGTCCTCCCTAGCTTAAAATGGGTTTGGGGCCTCAGACAATCTTCTACAAATGCACCGAGTGTGGCAATAAGCTTTTACTGGCTGATGGCCACACTCTGTGTGTTCTGTGCCTTGGGGTTGGACACCTTTTCCTCTGGGTGTTCATCTGTGCGGCGTTCAAACCCAGGGCACTTAAGGGCTGGAGATCCAAGCTGATCCTGGCGGGTCTCTTGCCCCCGGATTCGACTTCGGCCTCCGGTCCTACCGTGGCTTCGGCGGCCAATCCTGCCCCTCTCCCCCTGGCTGGGACTCAGCCTCCCACTGTAGGCCCGGAGGAGAGGGAGGCCAGGAAAGACAAAAGGAGGGAGAAGCACCACAAGCGGAGGGCCGAGGCCTCCGCGTCGGCCCCCCTGGCTAAGCGGTCTTCTCCCTCCAGGGCTTCCCAGTCTCCTCCCTCTTGGATCCAGTCTTGCTGTTTTTCACTGGGTCCTGAGGAGGAGGAGACCCGATCTCCTTCGAGGTCATCGAGGCGACACGCCCATCCCGCCTCGGTGGCCTTGTCGAGATCCACTCGCAGCCTTTCCGATGCGGATTTGGACTGGATGATGCGAAGGTTCCTCCAGGCCCAACTGCAGATGGGAGTGCTCCTGCCCCCCCCCTTCAGGGGGGAGCTCGACCCCATTCTTTGCCCCAATAGCTCCTTCTCCGTCCCGCTTCCCGGGTTTGGAGCCGGGCAGCCTTGGAACCGGGGGTGGGTCGGCGCCGACAGTCTCTGGTACTTCGGTGCCGACGCTTCCCTCGAGCCTGTCGGTTCCATTTTTGTTGGATCCAAGCTCTCGGAACCGAGGGCTGAGCTTCGAATCCAAGGGTTTCAGTATGCCTTCGGCACCGGCCCGCCTGTCGGATCCGAGTGAGGGTCTGCTCTCGGATCCCAGAGAGCGGCTCTCCCTCAGCGTTCGACGTGGAGAGGGCTCTGTCGACTGCTTCCAGGCCCCCGGTCCTTGCCACGGCTCCACCCCGCACTCCTTCTCTGTTGGGTCCGACTTCCATCACCCGGCCCCAGGGACAGCCTGCTTCAATGTCCCAGGTCGTTCCCTTGGAACAGGATGTTGCTGGTGAGGCCTCCTCGGACAGCCCCCTCGAGGAGATCCCCCACACAAGCGGAAGTGTAAGAGGAGGCATGTGGACTCCCCTGAGTCCTTGACTGAAGGCACTGATTTGGAGGAAGGGGAAGGCTCCCCGAGGATGTCTCCTTTGGAGACATCATGGAAATGCTCAGGATCAGAGGCGGGTGGTCTACCCCAAAGCCTACCTCGGACAAGTCCGCGTTCCTGGAGGCGTTTGAAGCAGGCCCTTCTACCTCTTGGGTGTCCCCTCCGGTTGACCCCCTGGTGGACCTGATTACCACCAGGGCGTGGAAGGAGCCGGACACTGGAGCCAGTCCCGAAATGCCCTGACAGGATCCTCAGTCCCCCTGCGGAAAGGCCCCATTGGAGCAAGGGTCCCCTGGTAGATGCCATGTTGGTGGCGGTGGCCACTAAGAGGGAACTAGCTCGAGAGCCCCTCGGTCCACCCTCCCCCCCCCGGGCAAGGAGTCCCGATCGCTGGACCACTTAGGGAAGCGGGTGTTTAGTTCAGCGTCCTTCTCGGTTAGGTCTCTGAACTATATGGCACATGTTATTCGACTGCAGCGGGATCTCATTAAGGAATACGTTGCATCGCCCCCGGAGTCCATGTCAGCGGAGGACAAACAGCTGTACTCCACCCGTATGGCCACTCTTAGGTCCATTTCCAATACCTCTATGCGGCTACTATCCCATGCCACGGAGGGAGCCGCTAGAGCCAGCGGAGCAGGCCTCGTCATGAGGCGTCAGGCCTGGCTCCGGCATTGTGATTTCGCGGAACCCTTTAAGGCGTCGTTCGCAAATGCCCCTTTTTGATGGTCCTACCCTATTTGGGAAGACCGTTCGCGACACCTTGGTCCAGAGCGAAAAGGACGGGAAGACGTTGTCTGCCGTCGGAGTCCGCTTCTCTGCTCCCCAGAGGTCCTTCTCCAGGAACCAAAAGGGACAGAAGAAGATGTGGTTCCGGAAGTCACAGCAGTCCCAGTCCACTCCGGATCCCCAGTCCTTCCGCGGCAGAGGAGGACAGGGAGGACGCCGCCCTAGAGGCAGAGGGGGTCCGAAGAACTTTGGGTCCAGAGAACCCTTCTCTGATTGGCCCACGCAGCAGCCCTGAGGGGTTGCCCGACTGCTCCACTCTGGAGGCAGTTGGGGGACGTTTCTCGAGGCACCCGGCAGCTTGTGAGTCACATCATATCCAGAGGTTACCAGATTCCCTTCTCTTACCCCCCTCTCTTCCCTCAAGCACCTCCCCGATGTCCCACCCAATCAGAGGGAAGCCGCAGCTGTGGAAATTCAGCAGCTCCTAGAAAAGAGCCATCCAACACGTTCCCCCAGACCAGCTCGGATTGGGTTATTACTCCAGGTTCTTTTTGGTGCCAAAAAAGACGGGGGACTTGAGGCCAATCCTCGATCTCTCTGAACCTGTCAGTAACCAAAGAGAAGTTCCGGATGGTCAGTCTTCAATCCATTCTCCCCCTTTTACGGGAGAACGATTGGATGTGCTCTATAGACCTCAAGGATGCGTACTACCACATTCTCATGGACAGACTATCCAGGAGGTTTCTCCGCTTCCGGCTAGGAGCCAGTCATTACCAATTCAGGGCTCTCCCCTTTGGTCTCACCTCAGCCCCCAGGGTGTTCACCAAAGTGTTAGCAGTGATAGCGGCCCACCTGAGGCTCCAGGGAATTGAGGTTTTTCCATACCTGGACGACTGGCTCCTGACCACCCCGACAAGGCATCTACTCTGCACAGCCAGGAACTATTTTCTTCACATTGTTCTCTGGCTAG
>NC_056729.1:1684771583-1684804083 GCF_019279795.1 Protopterus annectens
TGCCAAAAGCAGCAGTAATCTTCTATTAAGAACCTTCATTTTTAAAAAACTTGAAATAGAATCCAGATCATTAATTCCTGGGGGGGTACCGAAGCATTAAGAAGTACTTGCCACCTCTAATTATCTCTGTTCAAGTAAAACATTCCATGCCCCCCCCCCCCCCCCCCAGGATTCATTTTAACTTGCTCTATCACCACAAAACCAAAAACATGATCACTAAATTGGTGAACATGTTTAAAAAGGGCATTGGTATTTAAACTTATGTCATACACATGTTCATAAATACTCTGCTTTAACTTGGGTTCTGTTTTGCTTGTGTAATACGCAGAACAAGTTTGACACTTAACAGCAAATACTACACCCTTGGAACAAAAACTATAATGGCCAAAAATACATACCTGTTTATCACCTAAAGTAAGTTGGTCGCATTCTATCACATACATACTTTGGTTACAGGTACCACATTTTCTCATTCTACCTTTGTGTCCATTCCTATATTGAGTTAGTGTCCCACCAGTCTTTCAAATTCCTATCTCTTCTGTACAGTGGAACACCCCATCCCCCCTGTTAAAATGCCAGTTTTTTGTGATATAAAGAGACACCATAATAATTTCAAAACTTTTCCCATCTTTAATGTGACCTATAACCTGTAAAATTCAATTGAAAGTCAAGCAAATCTGTTAGGGGGAAAAATGTATAAAAAATAAATGTACAATATGCTGGTTGCACATGTATGCACACCCTTAAACTAATACTTTGAAGCATGTTTTGATTTAATTACAGCATTCAGTCTTCTCTGGTACACACCTGCCATCATTTAGACTGAGTAACCCCAAATAAAGTTCAGCTGCCCTAATAGGATTTTCCTGACATTTACTCAGTTGCCTGTTACAGCAAAAGCCATGGTTCGCAGAGAACTTACAAAGCAAAGGGGTATCAGTCAGGAGAAGGGTACAGATACATTTCCACAACATTGGATATATCATGGCACACAGTGAAGACGGTCATCAAAAAGTGGAGAAAATATGAGCAGTGGCATTGCAAAGAAATGGAGGTCCCTCCAAAATTGATGAAAAGACCAGATGAAAACTGGTCAGGGAGGCTGCTAAGAGACTTACAGCAACACTGAAGGAGCTGTGGGAATTTCTGGCAAGTACTGGTAGTGTACTACTTAAGCCGCGGTGGTGCAGCGGTAGCATTGTCGCCTCACAGCAAGAGGTTCTCCCATTCGATTCTCGGCTGGAGTGCCTTCTGTGTGGTCTGCATGTCCTCTCTGCAGTAGAGTGACGTTTCGAAAGACATGCTTGAATGGGCGTGCCTTCGTTGAAGGTTGGGTATCGAGCTGGCACCTTGGCATCATAAAAAATCTACTGCCAATCATTAGCGGACCGGAGTTCCACTGTGGCGACCCCTAACCAGGAAAAGCCGAAAGAAGAACTGGTTGTGTACTACTTGACAACAAATCTCCCGTATTCTCCATCTGTCTGGACTATAGGGTAGGGTTTGAAGGCGTAAGCCTTTTCTTACACACAAGAACATCTAGGCCCTGCTAAAATTTGCAAAACAATGTATCAGTTCTCCCAAAAGCATGTGGGAAAATTGTTGTGGTCTGAGACCAAGGTAGAACTTTTTGGCTACAATTCCAAAAGGTATGTTTGTCACTCAATTTGCATCGCCAAAAGAACACCATCCCTACGGTGAAGCATGGTGGTGGCAGTATCATGCTTTGGGGTTGCTTTTATTCAGCTGGAACTGGAGTATTAGTCAAGGTGGAGGAAATTATGAGCAGTTCCAAAATACCAGTCACTTTTGACCCAAAACCTTCAAGCATCTGCTAGAAAACTGAAGATAAAGAGGAATTTCACCTTTCAACATGGCAATGACAACAAGCATACATCCAAATCAACAAAAGAATGGCTTCACCAGAAAAAAAAATTTAAAGCATTGGAATGGCCCAGCCAGAGCCCAGACCTAAATCCAATAGAAAATCTGTGGGGTGACCAGAAGCGGGCTGTGCACAAGAGATGCCCTTGCAATCTGACAGATTTAGAGAGCTTTTGCAAGGAAGAGTGGGCAAATATTGCCAAGTTAAGATGTGCCATGCTGATAGACTCCTACCAAAGAACAGATTTGTTTTTCATTTGAATTCTACAGGCTATAGGTTACATTAAAGGTGGGAAAAGTTTTTTGAAATTTATTTATTGTGGTCTCCTTTTTACATCACAAAAACTTGGCATTTTTAACGGGGGTGGGGGTGTGCACTTCTTTATATCCATTGTATATCTTTAAATGTTTAAATGGTGGTTGCCATGGATTTTTATTGTAAAAGGGTCGCATGATTTTCTGAAGGCCGGATTTACTGGACTAAAGCACTTACCATTTTAGTAAAGGTTTGTGGTTTTATATTCCTTGAGGTGCTCTGTTTTTGTCTTTTGGGATAGACTGGGGGGGTTCGAAATGAATTATCGGCCAGTAAGTTTGCTAAATCATTAGCCGTGCTGTAGGTAACCTTGTTCATAATGAACTCTGCATATCGCTACATTGTGCATCTGAAATTATGGACATGATTTAACGATCTTGTGATTTGTGTCTCTGGTTTGTTGGCTATTTTGACCTTTAACTTGGCTTTGGTGGATTCTTAAGCTCCTTTAGTTCAGTGACCATGGGGGGGGGGGCTGTTTTACAGGAAACAGCTGCATATCTGCAACTGTTTACATGCTGGTGTAGTGCAGTGTTGTAGTTTCCACATATTCAGCAGAGTTAACTTGGTTTGGTGGGGATTTGAAGCTTGCTAATATGTCTAGGCATTTCTCCTAGGCAGACTGCCTATTAAGGTGTGTATATATACTGGATTGACGGGATCTCCTGGTCTCAAGTCCTTATGTCAAAGGAGACTGCTATATGGACAGACCTAAGAAGTGAAGAGAGACAAGTAATGGTGCAAGGTGATGCCCCATACTAGTAAGGACAAGAATCAAGATGCCCCCCCAAAAGTGTGTTTTCTAATTGTTCCAAGGTTTTTTTGGTGGAAACTGTGCATAGTGGTAAAGGTTTCCTAATCTATACTTGGAAGATTTAGATCACCTAGGAAAATGTTACTTGGTCTAATATGGAGTGATCTCCGTTCCTGTAGATAAGCTCTTAGCAGATTCCACTGTAGTGTTGTACGTCAATGGCGACCTTTGCATTTTCCTTGCTATAAATGCATTGTGTATTCCTTCCAAAGTTTCCTCCCCTCTTCAGTGCCACACTTTTTAATCCACCTAGTATGTGTAGCTTGAAAGTTTGACTTTTTGAAAGTTCTGTTTAAAAAAACTAAGGGTAAATCTGAGACTTCAGGCCATTGTAAAGACATGGCTCCAAAATTGCACATGCGGGAAATGGTAAAATGACAGCTCTATGCTGACTTAAAAAAGACACATGGTATTTACAAAAGTTAAAGTTGAAGACCGACCAACAGGTAGTAGGTACCCGAAGACCGACCAACAGGTAGTGGGTACCCGAAGACCGACCAACAGGTAGTGGGTACCCGAAGACCGACCAACAGGTAGTGGGTACCTGAAGACCGACCAACAGGTAGTGGGTACCTGAAGACCGACCAACAGGTAGTGGGTACCTGAAGACCGACCAACAGGTAGTGGGTACCTGAAGACCGACCAACAGGTAGTGGGTACCTGAAGACCGACCAACAGGTAGTGGGTACCTGAAGACCGACCAACAGGTAGTGGGTACCTGAAGACCGACCAACAGGTAGTGGGTACCTGAAGACCGACCAACAGGTAGTGGGTACCTGAAGACCGACCAACAGGTAGTGGGTACCTGAAGACCGACCAACAGGTAGTGGGTACCTGAAGACCGACCAACAAGGTAGTTGGGTACCTAAACTGACAAAGCATAAAGGTGCAACCACCCCAGACTTTTAGAACACTCTGCTGTATTTGTTTTTTTTGTTTGAGATACTTTGGTTTGCCAGAAAAAGATTTCTGTTTTATTTCTGAAATGGACAGAAGTACCAAGAGCTCTACTGAAAGGATATAGGAAGCAATTTCTATAAGTTATACAACCCAATTTATTTTTAAACCATGAATTTTTCTGTTTTTTTTTTTTTTTTTTTTTACTTTCTGTGGTGCAAACAGCCGCAAATATTTTTAACTCTGGAAATAAACTGGAGTCACTTTTAGGATAAAAATGAAGCAGATGACTGTCTTGGCACTCACTGGATGCAAGACTGAGAAAGCAGTCTTGTATAGGGTGCTACATCATTGCAGTACACATGAACACTCTGACAGCATATCAAATTCGGGATAGAAGATGACCCTGTTGCATCCTAAAAAGAGTCTACATGTGAACTGAAGTGGAGCTCCCATAAAGAGCCCACAGAATCACAAGAAGGCGATGGCAGATTGCACCCTGATGGCATCTGAACTGGAGATCAAATATGAACTTGAGACCAAATACTGAGGTAGTAGTGGGTAACTTTAAGTTTTGTACTTTATAACTACAGAAGTCTTGGCACTGGTCCTTGTTGGCAGTCAAACTTAATACAGGAATGTGGAATCTGTCCACAGAATTTGTACAACCACATAGTTTAAGTTGTCAGTGGCTTATAGTATGCCATAACATCAGTGCCTGAGGAAGACTTGCAATCAAATGCATACTGCCAAATGAGGGGTGGTGTACAGGAATGCACTGCATCTGATAACATTCACATGTTGGAAGCGGTATTGGCAGTTAAAATGTTTTGATACCAGTACTATTCAGATAACATCACTATAAAATTGCTATTACCTCTGGCATTTCAGCAGTGCATATAAAGACAAAAGCACAGAATATCACTAGCAATATGAAATGGATACCAGCAGTGGGAAACTAAATGGACTTATTTGTGGCAGTATGGGGTGTGGCCACCTATTTGCTGTTAGTATGCACCATCAAAAACTGGTGTAGCCAGATGCAGAACTTGTAGGATGAGCTGCAGACTAGCTTACCACTCTGAAAGACCTAGCAAAAATCTCGGTACCCTTGCACCTCCCCTGTACTTGCCTGTTTGCATTGCAAGGCTACTCCCCTCAGGGGACACTCCCATTCCTCAATCTTTGTATTCCTGCACCTTACCTGTAGGGCTACTCCCTTTGGGGACACTCCCATCCCTCCTTACCCCCTCTGGGATCACTGCCATCCCCCCTTGCCAGTTCCTTGGACACCCAAGCTGCCAGTCGAGCCCAGGTCACCTGGGCAGTAGTTATGGCTTTATCCTATGTCACAGTGCCTGGTTATAACTCTACTTGATTATTTGTGTAGGGAGGTGGCAGTACTTGCGTTGCAGCCGTCTCAATTTCTTAATTGCTGTTTCCCCAAGTCAAAATGTTAGGAGGCTCTGGTATTACTGCAGGATCCTCCTCTGCCTTATCCCCTGTGAGACTTTGTTCCACTGAGATATGATACCTATGAGATTTCGAATTTGGATGGTTATGGTACATGGAACTTTTATTGCCTCACGTGATTCTGAATGTAAACAGTTTATCTCTGATCAGACTCTGGAAAGAGAAGAATGTTTCGAGGGAAGCGTTTGCCATTGCACCGAAAATGACATGTCCGTAGCTTGTAACGCCTGAGAGGTTTCATTTCATCTGTTGCTGCTTCTCTTGGTATACACGGTTTTTTTTTTTTACACAAACCTTACTGGTAATTCTATTGAAATTGATCTTTTACATTCTTTTGCTTTCTCAGCTCTATTTTTGTTCTTCTGATGTGTACAGAAGCCATAATTCGGTGTTTTTTTGTTCCATGTTATTAAAGTATATTGTAATGTACTATTTTATATCTACGTGTCTTTCTGTGTCATGGTGTTTTAGAGGTGTAGAGATGTCTCTTATTTGTGTACTTTGCAGTAATGCGTCTTTCATGTTTGAAGCATTAAACTATAGTTGTATGTCTAGCTTCTACTGCTAACTTGTAATTTAGTTTTTGTTACATGCTGCATATGACATGGATATTTTTTAATGTTTTTTTTTTTTTTTTTTTTTAAACCTGTATAGCTATATTAAGGTCCAGCAATTATCTGTTTGGCTTACCCAAGCTGTATTTCTGTTAACCATTTGCTTGTTGCTACTGCATGTCCGTTGTACAGAACGTATTTGGGGCAGTGTTTTTCTGCTGGTATATTGTACCTGCATCTACTTTTGTCTCTTGCTAATTTATGGCCTAGCTTTTTGTATGTTTCTTCTACTGCCTCACTTTTCTACTGCATTGCGGTGCAAACACATTACTGCGTGCTTCTGAATGTGTAATACTGTTGTTTTGGCTGTTGTATGTTATCTGTAGCTTTTAATTTGCTGCTTTCACTGCAATGTCCTGTGCTTTTTATAACATCCAGTGCTTTTATTTCCATAACATGTTTTTGTTTGTAACAACATCTAAATCTTATGCTCCACGTTTTTCATTTCACCTAATATCTCTCCTACCTAGACCTCTCAATCCTTTCCCATTTCCCATCTCACTCTGTCCTCCTTTCTTCCTTCCTTCTGTGTTTTTCTTGTATAACATAATCTTTCTTTTGTCTAACCTTTTATTCTTACTCCTTGGGTGAAGTTCTCTGCAAAACACAGTAAAGTTGCCAAGCTTCGCCATCTGAAGTCTGTTGTCCTTACCTAAACAGATTAAACGGCTCTACATTCCATCAACAAATATCCTGTATGCTATGGTTGCCATGTTATCATATTAAAGTGTCTGTATTTGGCCACTAACACATCACTGAGCCGACTTTCTGCTCTACACCTTACCATTCTCTCTCTCTTAGTCTAACTTTCTGTCCTCTAGATTTTATAATTTCCTGCAGCACTTAGCTGGACTGATTGTTTCTGCTGTCAGCTACTCACTCCTACACAGCATGGGTTTAGTCCTGGACGCAATACTAACACAGCCTTCTCTTTCACTGACGCAGTAAATAAAGCTCTTAACTCGGGTAACTTTTTATTCTGTTTGATCCTTGACCTATCTAAAGCCTTTGATACTGTTCCCCAACATCTGCTTATACCAAAGATCAAAAACCTTGGGTTATCACATTCTGCCATCAGCTGGTTTACCAGCCATCTCTCTAATAGGCAGTTAGATGGCTAGACTTCCTCTCTGCTTTTCAAGAGACCTCAACTGGAGTTCCTCAAAGATCAATTTATATATACACCAAATGTCTGAACCTGCAGTTCCTCTTGTACTGAGCAGGATTATTTATTTATTTTACATTTGTTTACCTGGAAAGTCTTACTGGAACTAGGTCCATTTACAGTGGAGGCCCGGGGAGGAAAGCTCCACATCAAACAATTTTATGCAGTGGTATATATAAAATCAAGATACATCTTATAATAGTTTGTTCCAGGTAGGCTTACTTTACACAATATTGGACCCTGGATGTTGGTATTTGGTAAAAAAAACATTTACTGATGCAATCAGAGATGTCTCTCGAGACATAATGGTAGCAAATAGTAGGCCCTGTATGGGAGTTTGAGTACTGCGTATTAGACATAGTAAGCGGTGAGAGAGAGGAGGTTGGCGAGGAAAATGGATTATTGTCGCTACAACACATTATAGGGTAAAACCCTTTCTCATGACTGTCTAAACCCAGCTGACATTCCCTGTTAGTGGGTGAACAATCAAATGCTTGATGAATTCTGCTTCATAATGATGGGAAGAGCTGACCTTGAAGGATCAAAAAGTGACGTCTCTATGAATGCTTAGCCGCCACAAACCTTATGGTCACTTTTCTGACACCTGCTTAAAACCCAAAAAGCCAGAAGGATCGTGAGGCCCCGCTTTCCCTGTCTGTATTCATACTGAAAATAGAGATCAAGCGAGCTTTTGCCCTTATGCTCCATGGGAGGTTTCTGTCCTCCCTGAGCTCGCCTTAGGACACCTGTGTTACTCTTTGACAGATGTACCACCCCAGTCAAACTCCCCACTTGACAGTGTCCCTGGAGCCGGTTGTGCCTGGGTGCTTGGAGTGAGATCCCTGGTGGGGCTGCCCCCCCTGCCTCACCTGGTAAGTAAACAAAATAAATAAATAAATAACTATGGAGTAGTGGTATTTCACCAGCAGACGAGGTCTCCCACTTATTCCACACCTCTCATGTCTCTTCAGTGCCAGACTAGGGTCAAGGTCAAGCTCAGCAGTGCCGTGTCTCCCCACTGATTCTGCTAAGCTCGTTCCGTTGACTCTGGTTTCGTTAGTAGCTAAGGACAGTGGGAATCCCCTCTAACATTTTTACTGTCATATCTATTGTGCTACTTCCCAACAGAGTACACTAATACAGTATGCTGATGATTTCAGTCACCCCTTCATCTGATTCCTTGCCCCGTCTCCAACAAATTACCCAAACTGCTTTCACTTCCATTGAGACCTGGCTTTGCAATTGCAGTAGTGCAGCAGTTAACATAATTGCCTCACAGCAACAGGTTCTCTGGTTAGATTCTCTGCTGGGGTGGGTGCCTTCTGTTTGGAGTCTGCATGTTCCCCCTTCGTTCGCGTGGGTTTCCTCCGGGTACTCTGGTTTCCTCCCATATTCCAAAGACACATGCTTGGATAAATCTTACTCTGTAATCCCACTAAAACTAAACTTGTACTCTTCACCCCCAAAACATACTCTCTCTAAATAAAAAACAATTTACTATTCTCTCTCAGAACATAGTAGAACATGTCTCACAAAACTACTAGGTGCCACTGTTGACCTGCGTATACGTAACATTAAGAAAACACCAGAAAGTGAGAACACTCTGTCACAAAGGTTTCCTATACACTCTCACTAGAAGCACACTTGCTACTGCCTTCTACCCTCCCTCTATCATATGAAGTGTCACTTCTCAGCAATCTACAAACTTGCCTAAAATCAAAACTAGAATCTTGCTGCAAGAAATTACTTTGCCACCAATGCAAAATATTCCTCCCATCACTGCATGGCCCTCAAACTCAATTGGCTTGAACTTGCACTCCACTTTACCTTCATCCAGTTAATCCCAGCACATAAAAGCATTCATGGACCCATGGCCTGCAGAACATTAAGTAGCATTTCCTTCTACATTCCAAGCGGATTGCTTAGGCCCGAAAACAAACTGCTTCTACAACATTTGTCCAATGAAATCAGTCTGACAAAACCTATATTCCTTCTCTAGCTAAAATCTGGAACACCCGCTCCTTATCCTTTTAAGCTCCAACTACATTCACACATCCTTCAAGCGTGCACTTAAGGAACACCTTTCTAAGTCTTGGATATGCTCCTGCTAAACTCCAGGCTGATGCTAGCCATTTCATCACCCTCCACCTCTGTTCTGTTCTGCTATTAACTGTCTTCATTTATCACGTTATTTTTCCACTTTTTTTCCCGCCTCTTGGCTCCATCTACTTTGTCCACTTTCTCTCATTGTGCGCCTCCATTTTTCTTCATTCTGATGCATCCTCTCCTTTCTTTCCTTAACGACAAGCTCCACTTATCTCATCACTACCGCAAATTATGCCATAACTAGCATACACACTAAATGATGTGAAAAATATTTTGTAATTATCCTTGTGTAGGTAAACATTTTGTGCTCCTGTTGTACTGAATTTAATTAGTTGCTGTTATAACTACACCAGTCATTTTATTTTGTTTATATTCTATTTTAAATATTTTGTATTGCAAAGTTTTTCCCCGGGCTTCCACTGAAAATGGGCTCTTGTGGTCTAGTTGCACTTCTGTGGTAAACTGTCAGTTAACTCTCATGTGCGACCCATTTAAAAAAAAAAAAAAAAAAAAAAACAGTTGCTCCTGTAAGTGTCCATTGTGTTTAAAGCAAGCACTACTTTAGATATTTTTTATGCAGTTTGGTTCTTGGAGCGCAGATGATGCATGGAACAATTACTGTACTACCAATTACTATAGACTTTTCTACATAGGTGGTGGTTTGAGTCTCTACTTTTTGATGGCCCCAAACATTCCTGGTGGTGGTTGTCTCTAAATGCCCTATATTGCTGAAGATCATCTCAAAGTATCGAAGACACTGTAGAAGTTCAGATGTTGTTTTAGTCTTTCATAATTTAACTTGCTGTTCTACAGCTATGATTTAACCACATTGGATCTACCCATATACCCAGATCTTTAAATAACTCCAGCAGTTTCGGTGTGTGCTGTATTAAATATTCATCTGACAATTTGTCTCCCAAATTTCATATGCTTAGTTTTTATTATGTGGTATAAGGATGGCTAAAAGGCAAGCAAAGTCAATATAGTAAGTTTCCTTGATGTATTTTAAAAAAAGAAATGCATGCTTTCAGCTAGTTAAATGTGACCTTTAGCTGAGTTACCACCCAAATTAGATGGAACTACAGATCTATTAAGTAGCTTAAATGAGATGTCACAAAAAGTTGACTCTGACATTGTCATAGGAAGCTATTTGTGACCTGCTAGCGGTGTACTAACCTTGAGGTACAGTTTGACCTTCTCAAACCCATTTCAGAACTGTCTGTAGGAAACTGATTTGTGATGCACTATTTGTTTCTGTCACTTTGATAAAAAACTCGACCAGCCCATTTGTATGGAAAAATCTCTTATCTAAGCCATCTTAATTAAATGCAGGACTGGAAGTTAATTAACCCATGCCTTATCAGTCTTCCGTAGCAGACCAACTTAAATGAGAGGATCTTTTTGCAGGGGTTGAGGATGGGGAATTTTTATGCTGACTTTTCTAAATAAGCACTTAATCTTTTTTTTTTTTTTTTCTTTTGTTCAGTGGTGAAACAAGCCTACCAAAGAATTAGATGACACTTCTATTTTCTATTGAACTGCTTTTCGTGCAAAGGCTTGTATGTGGTGCATTACAGTTTTGTGGCTTTGCAAACGCAGACAAAGCGCTTGATTGGTGGGGCTTTTAATAAATGCATAAATCTAAAACCAAGCTAAACTTGTACAGTAAATATAAATTCTGTGAGTGAATAGGTTTTTGGCTTTCCTCTGTATTTCCTGACCTGTATCTTCTGGGTGCAAGTGAAGAGAGCTAGAAAAAAAAAGAACCTCTGAAAAGAGAAGTGTCTAAACAAGACTGGTTGCAGGAGATTGACTTTGGTGCTGTAAACAAATATGGGTTTCCTCCATTGCTGAATTTTCCACCTTTCCTGATTCAAAAGAATAATCTTGAGTCCAGTATTTTTGCCATTGTGTTGCTGACAAGATGCCGTCTTTAAGACTGAAGTGTGTCTTCATACTTGTATGCCTTTGTTTGCATTGGACGAGGGAGTTGTAAATTGGTTACCAAAAGCAGACTTGTTGGTTACCAAAAGCAGACTTGCATGTATCCTTTTTTTTTTTTTTTTTTTTTTTCCTGAGGATGGTGGGAAATTGAAACTGCCTTTTTGAACAGTTAAGAATTGCCCATTCATGTCTGCCCCAATAATTGCTGAAATGCTGTCAAGTGGGTTTGGAGCACTAAATCCTTATGGACCTCTGGGAGAAGTCTGGTTAAGTGAGTGAGGGGAATCAAGCCATGGCCTACAAGACATTGCTTGTTAGCAGCTCTTAGCTTGTATGCTAAACAGCTGGCTTAAAGGAAAAGTACTATTCACAGTTCATCTAGCAGGTAGGAGTGGGGGGCCGGACAGGTGATTTTGTCTTTTGTTACATGGTGATGGATAGGGTGCTTTAGAGACGTTAAATGAATAAGATGCCTACTTGTGTGGTTTAGTGCCAGTTGACTAGAAGATGGTGGTGGTCCACTGTGTGAGATGGGTGGCTGGTGTCCTGCTTCTGATTTAGGTGATGGATACAAATGACACACTGGACTTTCTGAACTCTGTCTATTAGCATGCCTTCATATGATAAGCTGTCCATTGTGTGGTTGATCTCTGATGTAACTGGTTTATACAAGCAGCCCAACTGCTGCCTAGCATGTGGCTTCATACACCTGGCTTCCTAGTGTTTAATGGTCTGCTTGCAGGTGATATAGCTTCTTAGTGCTACCTTCTTAATTCCTGTAACCTGACTGCTACTGGGATGGGTTTCTACAGCAGGTATCCAAATGAAAGTAGTTCACACGGGTGGCATGACTTCGCACATTTTAAACTTGCATGTGCTCCTGTCGCAAACCCTCACTTTTATACTTGGTCATAGAAGTGGATAAGTTCCTGCAAAATACTATTAACGTCTAAAACAAGGGTTAAAAGGATATAGCAAGCCATTTAGTAAAAACTGCAAGAAAGATCCATCCAAGCTAGAATTTTCACTTTGTAATAACTTGGCCTCTTGTATTAAAGGCAAATGACCCCTTAAGGATGTAAATGTTTCATTTAAATGGTTTATGTATTACACAGTGCAGATTCTAGCTTGGATGTGTCTGTCTTGCAGTCTTCATTGTAGAAGTTATCTGATTTTGACAGCCTTTTAAACTAAGAACTTTGCCCTCCGTTTACCATTCTCTTATGTAAGAAGGGTTATTTTAACTTTTCACATAGGCTGGTTCAGTTGGTTTTGTGCAGTTCATATGTCTTCTCCTGTGCTAGTTGAGGTTTTCCTTCTACATTTGGAAGGCACTCATGGTAATTGAACTAGTTACCCTCAAAACTGCATGTGGCTGAGTATGTCGTGGTAGTAATAAATGCATGCATTTCCAGGAAATGTTGTTGAACTGGATATGGTCATAATCAGAAAATTTAAAGTAAGGAAATTTGTGCAAGTGAAATATCTGGGATTCCTTTTTTGATTTTCTTGTAACTGATCTTGAACACTTAAAATACTATTTTTGTATATACTGATGTGGACTTCAATGGATTCCTCAGTTGCCAGAATTCTGATACTTTCTTGTGCAGTAGAAAGTTTGTGTTTTTCCAGTTTTCATGATCTAGTATTTTTAAGGGGGGGGGGGGGGGGTTGCATTTGCTAAAATGAATTCCTGGAACTGTTTAAATGCAGGATTTTGTAGTCATCTCTGTTGTACTTTTAACATGTTGACAAATTTTATATATTGAATACCGTGGCAAATGGCACAAAACTTAGAAAAGATTTTAGAGCAGACTGCCAGCAGATGTTGCAAAGAATGCAGTAAGTGTTGGGCTGGGAAGTACAGCGTTGTCTTCTGCAGAAATGGTATATAACCTGCTTGAGCAACATGTAGTGACTGAAAGACCAGCACCCCCCCCCCCCCAGCACTGTTGTGCACGTGCTTGTGCATCTCAGAATAGTACAGTATAGTGTTGCAGCTCCTCTTGTAGGCAGTAGGATCACTATAGTACACTCTGGCCATATACTACTGCCAATCCTTGTACTAAGAGCATATGCTCGCCCTTGACCTTGCCATTTGTTTTGTTTGCACGATTTGGATAGCAATCTTGGTGCTTTATGAAAGGTTCCCATGTTTGTCTATATAATTTAAGCCTTTGAACTGCTTATGTGGCCGCCAGATACAAGGGAAGACCCACAACGGCAGAACACCGCAAAGTGCCAGGGTTTTCAAGCCTGACACCTAAAGTCGGGAGAAGAATGGAATTTAATAGGCACTGTTCCTATAAAGAGACTTGTCAACAATGATACTGAGCTACAGTGAAATGGGAGTGTGTAATGCACTTTGTATATGCTACACAGGAGCTATTAATGGTTCTCCCACAAGGAGTTGGTGGGGGTGGTGCAACTCTTTTACAGCCTGACATCACTATGTTGCCATTTTGAGTTGCATTGTATTTGTGCTGTGTTTGTCACTAAATCCAGTGTTTGCAGTCTGGTTGGTAACTTGCAAGCACTACAGTTATTTTCCTTGCTAAAGTTGACAGTCTTCCTAGTTGGTCTGGGCTAGGTAGCCCCATGAATACATCCCACACAGTCCAGTTTACGTCTCTGACCTCTTGGCAACAGCCAGGGCAAAAACCTCAGTACTGTTTGTTTCCTCTTCTAGCTTTCCATAGCACTGCTGTATTTTTGAATGCAAGACATTTTATACTAAATTTGGCCAAATTTGTAGCAAACAACTAGTCTGTCTTGTTTCACACTTCATTCTTGGATGTTATTTTACAAATACTCTGCACTGTATGTTTAATAGCCCTATGGGAGAACATCGCATGTTTAATGGCTATTGGCCAGGCTGTTGCTATGGTTACATTTCTCTGCGAACTCTATTGGCTCATTTACCCTCCTATGTTGCACATAAACATGTTTTCCACATCCCTATCCCAATCTTTTCCATCTTGAATAGTGTTTAGGCAAGCTTCCCCTCAAACATTTATGTATTCAAATCCTCATTCTGTGAGACTACGTAGATATCATTGGTAAGGTCCATCTTCCTTAGAATTTGTACCTCAATCCAGGGTCATTAACTGCTGTGTTTAAATCATTTCACATACTACTTCCACAGAGCCTGGACAATAGAATACTAACATGCCTAGAGGGATTAAAAATTATTGATATTGCTTATGCTAAACAGACCCAAGTGCTCAACTCTAGAAGTGTGGTTATCTCAACTTATCTGAGACACCCCATGTACTAGGCAAAAAGGTCATTTTCTCATATAACTAGATGTATAGTAACTATACTATCAGCAGGGACAGTAGGCAAGCAGTTGGGACATGAGGTTGGATATTGATGGTGGGCAGGCATTTGGTTAGAGATATTCGATATAGAGGGTTATGATCAGATCTCCCTGATCGTAGCCACGCCATTATGTTCTTGACATGGATGCCAAAATTCACCTTGAGATTGAAGCGTGAGAGGTGAATCTTGGCATTCACGTCGAGCGCACATAATACAGGGTTATCGGTGAAACTGTTGTAATTCTTGTAGAGCATGGAGCTTTATATGCTCCATGTACTATTAGAGGGGAAAGAAATTAAGTGTTTTGTTGGCTTAGAAATCCAAAGCCTGTGTTTTGTGGGTGCATGTGGGCATCTTTAAAATAACCCTCTCCCTAATCCTAACACTAAAGGACAATGGTTTTCTATGAAATTATTAACTTCTTTTTCTCCCCATTTGCAGTCCCTGCTATGGATAAACAATACAGCATTTAAAATATTTTAAATGGTCTGATCTGATGCTATGTGCCGTTATTGATCACAGATGGGTCTACGATCCAACCTCTTATAAGAGCCAACAAAAGTGAGAGGCAGCTCCTGAGCTCTAGCTCCTCCCCACCCCTCCCCTACTTCCTGTTACCCATAGTCCCCAGATCTCGTTTGCCCCGATCGTGGACAGTTGTGTATTTCTGCTCAAGCTCCTATCTGCGCAAAAAAAAAAAAAAAAAAAAAAAAAAAAAGTTTGTAGTTTTTCTTAACTTTTTTTCTCTCTCTTCCTCCACCCTTATCACTTCAATCTTCTCCTTTAACGAGTGTTTTTGTGTGAGAGATTAGTTTTGTCGACATGCCCGAAAAACCTTTGGGCTCTGTTCCTCGTGCAATTGCAAACTTGCACCCATGGACATGCACGACGAGTGCGTCGTCTGTCTAGGGGAGCCCCATTTGGAGATGGGAGTGTGACATTTGTGCAGGCTTCAATCTCTGGGCTCTCCTAGACCATAGGAACAAGCTTTTGCATAAGGGGCTGGCTTTTGGGGACCCCTTAGTCTCTGGGTCTTCCCTCTAAAGCTCATTCTAATCCCAAGAGAGGAAGCACTCTCTTCCGCTCAGGATCAGACACCAAAATGACCCAGGCTCTCTGATCCAAGTGTCCTGGATCAAAGTCCAGCCTCTGCGACTTAGGCTCCGGGCACTTCATCTCCAAAAGTCTTGGCTTCTTCGACTGGATCGGACTTCAAGATGGGCAGGTCATTGGATCTGATCAGTGGCTTGAGATCCCCCTCTGCTCTGACCTCGTTAGATCTTATGGGGTCCCTGGCTGGATTGGATCTGCCTGGTTTTTCAGGTCTGGTTCCTTTGGATTCAGTAGTCCTCCTAGACTCCCCAGCCCCCTCCAAGTCTTACTCTACAATCCCTGGAAGAGGACCTACTAGGCTCCTTCGGATCTGACTCACTCGGGGCATTCCTTGGTTTCTTCTTGGTCCACCATGAGTCTGCTCCCTTCGGTTATGGACCAAATGATGAGCTTCCTCAAAGCCCAAATGGAACTGGGTCTCCCATCTCCTAGATGTTGTATCAAGGGGCATCCCCCCCCCCACTTCTGCCATCGTCTCCTCTCACCCGACTCCTGTGAGTTCGGTGCTGCAGGGTCAGGACTTGCAGAAGGAGAGTCTGTTGGTGTCATGTTGTACGCTCTATCCCACGGCTCCTGGGTCCCTGATTGGGTTGGCTCTTTGGTCCACTGATCTGGCTTTGCCTTGTGCCAGAGACATCTGTGGGGGTGCTTCCGGTACGGAGTTGTCAGATCATTCCCTCCCCTTGAGGTCTTCTTCCTTGGATAGTCTGGGGGTGTTGGTACTGGTCTGGGGTCTCCTGTCCCGCACCACTCTGCTACGGCCGAGAGGGAGGGTGATACGTTGTCCAGTCCCTCAACCTACCAGGTGATGGGGCAGTATCTGCCTGGTCGGCAACCTTCTCTTTGGCCCTGAACTCTATTACCTGGTTCAGTTTTGGGTGGCGAGCCTATATCTTTGGTCTGGGTTCAACTCCCCTGGGATTGCCTTCAGAAGGGCATTACCCTGATAGGGGCCCCATCCTCCTTGGAGCCCACATTGGAGGTGCCCCCTCAAAAGAGGTTGTTTAAGGAGGCACCTAGACTCCCCTCAGGAGTTTCTCAATGGATGACACTGATTTTGATGAAGGGGACGGGTCCCCCAGACTACCACCTGAAGAAATGTCTTTTGGCGACCTCCTGGAAATCCTTAAAACAGTGAGGGGTTGGTTTCCCCCAACCCTGTTCTCCGAGGAGTCCGTGTTCCTGAAGATGTTCAGGGCGGGCCCATCTACTACTTTGGGCATCTCCCCTGCAGACGAGCTAGTCCAGCTTGTGGCCAGCAGGGCATGGAAAAAACTCGGCACAGTTGAACCAGTGCTCAAGAGGACCGATAAGTTTTAACCCCCTAAAGCCACTCCCTTTTGGAGTAAGGGAGTCCTGGTGGATGCTGTTGTGGTCGCCGCAGCCGCTATAAAAAGGAGCTCGTGGAACAGAGCTCCTCGGTCCATCCCCCTAATAAGGAATCTAGGGCGATAGACCAGTTCGAGACGTTTGTGTGTGCCTCAGCCATGTTCAGACTGAGGTCTGCAAACTGTATGGCACACTTTACCCGACTACAAAGGGATTTGGTTTCTGAGCTCTCCTCTTCTTTTTCGTAGTTGTTGCCTCTGGAGAGCCTAAGGCTGGTTTCTCCAAAGCTGTCCAGTCTTAACTTCCCTAGCGAATGCTTCAATGAGGTTAATTCTCTAACTCTGACAAGGCCATTTCTAAGTGGTGGGTACAGGCGTTGCCATAAGGTGCCATGCCTGGCTTCGCCTTTGTGGATTTGTGGACAGCTTTAAGGCTTCCTTTATGAATGCCCCATTCATTGGGTCCACATTCTTCTTGTGTCCCTTGGTCAAGGACGCATTGACCTGCAGTGAGCAGAAGGGTAAGACCTTGGCAGTCAGGATCAAGTTTCTGCTCCCCAACGGTCCTTTTGTAAGACTCAAAGGGGCAGTAAGAAAATATGGTTCCGCAAGACACTTTTCCTACCAGGAGGCTCGAAAGGAATCCTCTTCTGGCTGAGGAAGAGGGTTCGATAGCATGCACTGCCCCAGGGGCAAAAGGGGTCTGTAGAATCGGGGCTTATGAGAACTCTTCTTTAAGTCCTAGCAGTGTTCCTGAAGTGTGGCCCCACCTGCCCTGGAGGCAGTTGGGGGTCGTATATCTCTGCATCAACTGGCCTGTGCATCTATAACATCAGAGCAGTGGGTGCTAAGCTTTGTGTCCAGGGGTTACCTCATTCCGTTTGATCATCATCCTCCTTCACAGAAGTCACTCCCTGATGTTCCACCCCACCAAAGGGAATTGGCTCTCTGAGGTGCATGACCGCCTTCAAAAAAGGGCCATTCAACAGGTAACAACTATTGTGTGCAGTCCGTGTAGTAAAATACCAGTAACCAAAGATAAGCTACACGCTGTCCAGTTCAAGGGTTTTCCTATGTATACAGCAGGGATATGTGTTTTGATCCTTGCGCTGCTGCTATTGACCTGTATGGCGACGAACTGCTCCAACATGTAGGAGCAACACCTACATTTGCATACAAAATTGATAGGAATATCAAACCAGTGTTAGAAAGGGACTCTGAACCTCAAGATTGGAACAGCTAAGTGTAGTAGGTGTAATTGCTGCCAATACATAGTAAGGGGGAGATCACCTTTAATAACAATTTCCACTCAAAAAAAATGTATTTTCAAAAAAGGTGGTGTGGTATATTTAGCCCTCTGACTCAATTCATTTTATGTGGGGAAGACAGGAAACTTTCTAAGAATTTATGAACGATATAAGAAAACTCCACCACAGTAATGCATTATTTAAGCATACTTGCAAATGTGAGGGGTATAAAACATTTTTTGGCATTTTGGAAATGGTTCCACTACAGGCCAGAGGAGGAGCTTGAAACACCAAGCTAGAATATAAGGAACCACTCTGGCAGTTCAGACTTGATGCAATGCACAAGCCAGGTTTAAATGAATGTTGCCATCAGCCCTGTATTAAAAATGAGAGCAGCTCAACTATAAACAGTATGAGTGTTCATTTTTATAATGTGTCAATTTTAAAACAAATGAGAAAATAATAGTCTTCATATATCTTTTTTTTTTTTTTTTTTTTTATCAACTTCATTCCTGTTACTGCTATTATTGCCTGTTAAAAATGAGGGACGTCAAAGGTTTTAAATGAGATGATGTTCATCGTGCATACAGCTGCAGTCATAACAGATGGGTTCTCCTGCCGTCAGGCGGGTCCTCTGTCGGACGAATTCCAAAGTCTAGGTCCAGCGCCGGTTGTCCTCGCGTCTTCCCTGACGTCAGTGCGACAGGGGTATAAAAGAACCAGCCAACACCATTTTCTTCAGTCTTTCTTGCCGCGCGGTGCCCGAAGCAGAAGCAGTTCGCAAGTGCTGGTCGGCCAGCTCCTGAGATTACAAAAAATTTGGAAACCGAAGTCTTCTTAAAAGCTAAGTACCCCGTTGGGGAAACTTTTCTTGCCTCAGACCGATGTCAGACAAAGTTAATAATTGTATTTCTTGTGGGAAGCAAATACCGCATAAGGATTTCCATTCCCTCTGTATACCTTGTTTAGGCCCAGACCACGATGTCTCTGTCTGTCACTTTTGTGCTACCCTCAACAAACGCACTATTAAGTGTCGGGCGGAGTTCGCCCAGCATTTTTTTGGGAAAGCATTTAACTATACCATGTCAGATACTCCGACTCAGGTTTTGTCTAAAAAACGCAAAGACAAGGACCGACACTCTAGGTCCGCGGCCTCTACCGACACCACGCCAAAGCCGACTACACGTGGTCCGGTTCTCAGTGAGGCGCCTATGCAGCCCCTGATTACAGACGACACATCTTTGGCGGTGTCTCCTGTACCCGAGGTCGCAGGCTCCTCGGCCCACACCCCCACTACAGATACCGAAGCCACTCTTGGCGTTGAAACACAGAATGTGGACAGGTCCACCTCCACTCAAGGTGTCTTCAGACCTTCCTCTTTCTCCATCAAGGCTTTCACCAAGTCTAAAGCATCCATGCACCCTAAAAGACCAGCTACACAGGGCCCATCTCCAGGCCCCATGCCTAAGAAGCAGATGCTTAAAATGGCTGAGGATTTAATTACTCTAATCAGAGGTTCTCCGCCACCTCCGGACAAAAGGCCCAGAGCGGAGGAAGATTCCCCCTCCTCTGATCAGGGCTCCATTATTTCAGAACACTCTGATGATCAGGAACAGTCTTACTCCCCTTTTGAAGACTCTGATGCAGAGGAGTCTATTCCCTCTGTATCTTCCCCCCCCCCCCCCGAGGATTACTCATTTGGGGAAACTTTGCATACCTTAAGGGTACAATTCCACTGGGAAGGCCAGGATTATTCAGATTCCAAGAAAAGGCTCAGGGAATTTCTTTTGTTACCCCAGCACAGGCCTCTGGCTATACCTCCTGTCTTGGACATCCTAGATGTTTACTCGGAGGCCTGCCTTAACCCGGACTCTCTACCTCCAGCTCCAGTTAAGCCGGACAGGTACTACAGGGTTCCTGACTCTCACCAATTTCTTTACAAAAGCCATGCTGCTGACCTAGAAACCATCTCACAGGGGCCCAAGGGAGTTAAGGCTTCCATTGCCAAAAATCCACTGCCTTCCGAGAGAGATTCCAGATCCTTAGAAAGGTGGGGAAAAAAGGTATATACCTCGGCTACCTTAACCATGAGAGCCTTAAACTGTCAGTTTCATATGCTAAAATACCAACAGTTTCTGTTATCTCAATTGAAAAGTAAAATGTCACAACCTGAACAACCAGACTTGAAGGAGTTGCAGGATTTGATGCATAGTGCAGAACAAGTGGGTAAACATACCTTACAATGTGGTTTTGATGCTCTAGAGGCCTCATGTAGAGCTGCTGTTACAGGCTCAGTCATACGTAGGCATGCCTGGCTCAAGGAACAAGCCTTGCCTGATCATGTCAAAGCTAAATTACTAGACGCCCCTCTTCAAAAGGATGTACTATTTGGGGCAAATGCTGAGGAAGTATTACGGAAAATGGAGGAAAAAGCTAAATCAATGCAAACTCTGAAAGAATTTCTACAGGTTCAACCCCCACGTTTTAGTAGAAATTGGCCTTCCAAAAACTGGTCCTTTCCTGCCACAGACAGACCCCAAAGAGGCAGATACAGGCGCCCGAGGGGCAGAGGACAATCACAAGGATCGTACAGAGGCAGACAATGGCAAGCTCCTACACAAAGTGGTGGTGAGGACAACTCACAATCTTTCAGAAAGCAGACCCAATGACTTTCCCCTTTGCAGGCCAAGCAGGTCTCAAATGGCAGCCCCCTTAGGAGGAAAGCTGGCACTATTCTCAAAAAATTGGCATGTTGTCACAAAGGACAGATGGATCCTGGACATTATAAACAGAGGCTACAAATTCCATTTTCATACCCTTCCAAAAATGAGAGGCATGCCAAACCCTGCCACACAATCAAAGGGCAGAGGCACAAAAGCAAATTTCAGATCTTATAAACATGAAAGCTATTCAAGAGGTACCTACACACGAACAAGGTCAAGGTTTTTATTCCAGGCTATTTCTGGTGCCAAGGAAGGGAAAAGATTGGAGACCTATTTTGGATCTTTCCATCCTAAACAAATTCCTACTCGTACCAAAATTCAAGATGCTCACTCTACAGCAACTTCTTCCCATGCTGGGCAAGGAGTATTGGCTGGTAACATTGGACTTCAAGGAGGCATACCTGCATGTCACAATCAGACAAAATTTCAGAAGATAACTCAGATTTCTTGCAGGTTCAACCCATTATCAATTCTCTGCATTGCCCTTTGGCTTATCTACTGCGCCCAGAGTATTCACGAAATGCCTGGCATCAGTAATTGCCTACTGCAGACTTCAAGGGATACAAATATACCCTTATTTGGACGACTGCCTGGTCCAAGCGGACAGCAAGCACATTCTTCTGAAACATCTGGCTTATGTAATAATGTTATTAAACTCTCTGGGATACACAGTCAACAGAGAAATCAAGGCGAATACCCTCTCGGAATATAATTTTCCTGGGTGCCAATTTGGACACAAACACCCAGATGGCCTACCTCACGCCAGAGAAGCAGGGGCAACTAATTCAATATTTCAGAACACTGGCAAATTGCACCAGGCTGACTGCAAGGAAAATCCTGCAGGCTCTGGGATTCATGGCATCTTGCATCTTACTAATCCCATGTGCAAAGCTGCATATAAGAACTACAATGGTACCTAAAAAACATATGGTCTCAACACAGCCACAGTTTGGAAGCAATAATACCACTAATTCCATGTCTGCAAAAGGAATTTCTGTGGTGGGCTCAAGCATGTCAAACATGGGTCTTCTATTCAGCAAGCCTCAAGCAAATCAAGCCATCACAACAGACGCCTCGGACTACGCCTGGGGGGCGCACATGACAGACCGGTGCATTCAGGGCAAATGGTCCCAAAAAGAAAAGCACCTTCACATCAATCAAAAAGAAATGCTAGCAGTAATAAATGCTATTTTAGCTTTCAAGGACCTTCTACAACCAGGTCAACTATTGATAAGAACAGACAACACCACAGTTATGTGGTACATAAACAAGCAGGGAGGAACACATTCTTATCCCCTATGCAGACTGGCCATGTCACTTTGGAACATGGCCATGGACTTACAAATGGAACTACAAGCACAGTACTTGCCAGGCAAGGAAAACACACTGGCAGACAACCTAAGCAGGAATATGACAGATCCACACGGATGGAAGTTGCATCCAAAAGTTTTTACAGAAATACAAGAATGGGGAAGGCCAGACATAGATCTCTTTGCCTCCCACAAAAATAATCGACAAAATTCTGCTCGAGGATCTTCCATCCAAAGGCCTGGAGAGTGAACGCTCTCTTTCAGTTGGACATCAATGACAGTTTATGCCTTCCCGCCTCTTCCTCTGCTGCCCAAAGTCCTACTGAAGACCAGAGCAGACAGACCAAAGATGATCCTCATTGCTCCGGACTGGCCAAGGCAACACTCGAACCCACTTCTGAGGAGTCTGACGCATTCCCCTCCATGGACCCTGCCTCTAATGCCTCTTCTGACTCAGCACAGCTTCAAAACTCTTCACAGTCCGCTAAAAACACTCAATCTAGCCGCATGGAAGATTCCTTAGCATCACAGCAGGCCCTACTCTCCAAGGAGGTGCAGGATGTCATTTTGGAGACCCGAAGGCCATCAACTAGAAAAGCTTACTCTGCAAAATGGAAACGTTTTTGTGTCTGGAATGAGAAAAAGGGCCAGAACCCTGGAAAACTGAATTTACCTCAAATACTACAATATTTGGCTGAACTGCTAAGCAGTGGACTTTCGTTCTCCTCCATCAAAATCCATGCCTCAGCCATTTCTGCAGAATACAACACAGATCCTCCTTTATTCTCTCACCCTCTTTTAAGACAGTTCCTCAGAGGGGCTAAGAATTTAAGACCTCCAAGGAAACAACCAATACCTGCTTGGGATCTCAATTTCATTCTGGAAAAACTGACTTTGCCTCCTTTTGAGCCAGATGCCTCATCAGATTTGCAATATTTGTCCTGGAAAACAGCTTTCCTTCTGGCTATCACTTCAGCTCGTAGAGTTTCAGAACTACAGGCTCTCATGGCTGTTCAGCCTTTTATCTTCCATCAGGACAGAGTTTCCTTACGAACCAACCCGTCCTTTATGCCTAAAGTGGTATCCAGGGTAGCTTTAAATCAGGCCATACATTGACCTACTTTATATCCCAATCCTCAAAACAAAGGAGAGAGATTACTACACTCCTTGGACATCCACAGGCTACTGCGTTATTATTTGGACAGAACAAAACCTTTCAGAAAATCAGAACCGCTGTTTGTGGCCTATGCGGTAGGAACTCGAGGAAAACCAATTTCCAAACAGACAATCTCAAAATGGATAGCCCACTGCATACGCTTTTGCTATTCCTTTCATGGCAAAACTGTACCTACAGGCATTAGAACTCATTCCACCAGGGCCACAGCCACCTCTGCAGCCTTCGTCAGAGGAGTTCCTACCAAGGATATTTTGGAAGCAGCCACTTGGAGTTCTGTGCATACCTTCTCCAAACACTACAACCTACCATTATACTCCAAATCTAGAGCAGGCTTTGCCTCTGCAGTCTTGCAGGGCATTTTGGCTCCTAGTTCCACCTAGTGCCTACCACCCCTTTCTTAGCTTTGGGATTCTACCCATCTGTTATGACTGCAGCTGTATGCACGATGAACATAGTACAGTTTTGTACCTACCATAAATGTAGATGTTAGAGTGCTAATACAGCTGCAGTCCAGGTTTCCCTCCCTCCTTCCCCTCTAGGGGTATTCTTTTATGGTGTATTTGCTTGCAACTACTGTTTTTTTTTTTAATTATATTGCATTGCATTACTACATAATTTTATGTATTGCCTTCCTTCTGGGGGCACCTGACATCTGGGGCAAGAAAAACTGAAGAAAATGGCGTCGGCTGGTTCTTTTATACCCCTGTCGCACTTGACGTCAGGGAAGAAGCGACGACAAACGACGCCGGACCTAGACTTTGGAATTCGGCCGACCGAGGACCCGTCTGACGGCAGGAGAACCCATCTGTTATGACTGCAGCTGTATTAGCACTCTAACATCTACATTTATGGTAGGTACAAAACTGTACTTTCTTCGTGTTTCACTGTTGCAGTCATTACATTTAGGGTAATCTGATGGCAGGTTGCCCTCAGTCGGCCTGAATAACAAAGTCTTGGGTCCGGCGTCGGTTGCTGTCTTTTCTTCCATGACGTCAGGTCGTCAAGGGTATAAAACATGCAGCCGATGTCATTTTTATTCAGTCTTTCTTGCCGCGTGGTGCCCGAAGCAGAAGCAGGTTCGCAAGTGCCCGAAGCAGAAGCAGGTTCGCAAGTACCGGTCGGCTGAGTTTCAGAACCAAAGTCTTTCAAAATAAAGCTAAGTACCCCATTGGGGCAACTTTTTCTTGCTCCTTACCAATGTCAGTAAAAGTTAGTAATTGCATTACTTGTGGGAAGCAAATACCTCATAAGGATTTTCATTTTGTACTGTATTCCTTGCCTAGGCCCAGATCACAATGTGCCTTGCTGTCGGTTTTGTGCTAGATTTAACCAACACACTATTAAGCGTCGGTATATTTTTGCTTCTAAATATTTTGGTACAAGATTTGATTATCCTGAAATGTCGGTTAGCAATCTGACTACCGGAGTTCACAAAAAGCACAAAGAAAAAGAAAGGGGTCCAAAACCGACGACAAAGCTTCTCCTAAGCCAGTTGCCGGTTCGCCGGTACTCGGTGAGGTGCTTTCGCAGCCCCGGATACCCTCTACTTTTGAGTCACAGGCCTCTACCGAGACCCATTTGGAGTCCGGTATGCCGCGAGATTCTCAGTATTGAACCCGCGGATGTCTCTCCCTTAGATGGGTCCGGAGCCGCTGAGCAGGTACCGGCTTCTAACGGTGTTTTCAGGCCTCAACATTTTTATATTAAACCGACGCCAGCATCAAAAACGAGGTCAAGACCAACTTCTGCGTCTAAAAAAACAGACGCATGAGCCACGTGCTCAGGCCTCTATGCCTAAAAAACAGATTATCAAAATGGCTGAGGATTTAATTACCTTGATCAGGGGTTCCCAAACTGCTAAGAGGCCTAGGCAAGGCACTGATTTATGAATGGTCAGATCAGGTTTCCATTTCTTCTGATTCCATCAGGAACTTTCTGTTCCACCCTATGAGGATTCTGATGCAGAGGAATCCATCCCATCTGCATCTCCTGAGGATACTCTTTTGGAGAGACTTTGCATACTTTAAGGGAACATTTTCAGTGGGGAAAGTCAGGACTTCTCTGAATCAAAAAAGAGGCTTAGGGATTTCCTTCTTCCTCAGCACAGGCATTTGGTAATACCTCCTGTATTAGACGTTGATGTGTTCTCGGAATCGAGCATGGCTCCTGATTCCCTGCCTCCGGCTCCTAGTAAGCCAGACAGATATTACAGGGTTCCTGACTCCCACAAATTTCTTTTCAAAAATCCTGCTGCTGATCTTGAAACTATTTCTCAGGGTCCCAAGGGTGTAAAGGCTTCTGCAGCCAAGAATCTTACTCCTTCTAATAGAGATTCCAGGGCGCTGGATAGATGGGGTAAGAAGGTTTATACGTCTGCAGCCTTGGCAATCAGGGCTTTAAACTGCCAGCTTCATATGCTTAAATATCAACAGCATATTATGGGCTTACTGAAACAGAAAATGATGATGTTTTCTGATTGTGTAGAAAATAGTTACAAGAATTATTGCGTTCAGCAGAACAAGTTGGAAAGCATACTTTGCAATGTGGTTTTGATTCCTTGGAGGCCTCTTGTAGGGCCGCTGTTACTGGATCTTAAGACATACCTGGCTCAAGGAGCAAAATCTACCTGATTATGTTAAAGCTAAATTGTTGGATTCCCCTTTGCAGCATGATACTCTGTTTGGTAATAAGGCAGAAGAGGTTTTAAAGAAAATGGAAGACAAAGCTAAATCTATGCAGACTGTAACAGATTTCTTCCAAGTACAGCCACGCAGGTTCAGTAGACACTGGCCTACTAAAAATTGGTCCTTTCCTGTGTCCGACAGAGCCACTCAGGGCAAATCAGGCACTCAAAAGGCTCCAGATACCAATCACAAGGTTCTTACAGGTCAAAGCAATGGGGTGCCTCCACCTCCAAATCTGGAGGAAACAAAGCACAACCCTACAGTAAGCAGTTTAAATGACTCCTCTACCATCACCAAGCACTTATCTTTTGGCAGCCCCCTTGGGGGGAAAACTAGCACTTTATGCTCAAAATTGGCGGTTAATTACCCAGGTCAAGTGGGTATTAAACATAGTATCCTAGGGGTACAGATTTCATTTCCATACTTTGCCAATTCCAAATGGATGGCCAGATCTGAGTGGGGAGAGGCCCGGAAACAAGTCATGTTCCCTCATGGATATGGGGGCTATTTAGCCAGTACCAGAAAAGGAAAAAGGACAAGGTTTTTATTCAAGACATTTCCTGGTACCCAGAAAAGACGATTCATGGTGTCCAATTCTGGACTTATCGATTTTGAACACGTTCCTGGACTTTCAAAATTCAAAATGCTGACTTTACAACAGATACTGCCTATGCTGGGCAGGAACGCTTGGTTAGTAACTCTGTAGACTTAAGGAGGCATACCTGCATGTTTCAATAAGGGAATCGTGCAGAAGATGCCTCCGCTTCAAGGCAGGTTTTTTGCATTACCAATTCTGTGCACTGCCCTTTGGCTTATCTACTGCGCCCAGGGTCTTTACAAAGTGCCTGGCACCAGTAATTGCATTCTGCAGACAAAGAAGCATTCAAATTTATCCTTTGTGGACGACGGTCTCATTCAAGCAGAGGACAAGGACACTCTTCTTCAACATCTGGTGTTTGTAAAAAGGCTTCTAGCATGCCTAGGGTACACCATAAACGAAAAGAAATCACAACTGGTAACCTCTCAAATAATTATATTCCTGGGTGCAAGCTTGAATACAACTGCCCAGATGGCTTACCTCATGCCAAAGGCAACTGACAACATATTCCAGGCAGATGGCAACATAAACCCAGTTATCTGCAAGACAAATTCTGCAGGCTTTGGGGTTCATGGCATCCTGCATTCTTACTAATTCCATGTGCGAGACTGCATATGAGGAAACTCCAGTGGTACCTAAAATGTTTTATGGAGTCATTGTCAAAGTCTGGAAACATTGATTCTTCTCATTCCCTGCTTACAACAGGAGTCCTCTCATTCCCTGCTTACAACAGGAGTTTCTTTGGTGGGCAGAGACATGTCACCAAAACAAGGGACTGTCATTCACTCTGCCCCCTGCCACCCAAACCCTAACTACGGACGCATCAGACTATGCTTGGGGAGCCCACCTGGCAGGGAGATGCAGTCAGGGCAAATGGAGCCCAAACCAATTGCATCTGCATATCAACCAGAAAGAGATGTTAGCTGTTGAGAATGCTCTGACAGCTTTCAAGGACTTGCTTCATCCAGGACAACTACTGATTTAATGACCGACAACACCACAGTTATGTGGTACATAAACAAGCAGGGGGGTACCCACTCCTACCCCCTTTGCAGACTAGCCATGGCCTTGTGGAACACAGCCTTGACTTACCAAATACATCTTCAAGCTCAATTCCTGCCAGGAACGCAAAATACTCTGGCAGACTACCTAAGCAGAACTCTTATGGACTCGCATGAATGGAAACTGGATCCACAAATATTCAGCATGTTAACACAGAAATGGTGGAGCCCAGACATAGATCTATTTGCCTCTCCCCAAAATTATCCGTTGGACAAGTTCTGCACAAGAACTCCTCACAAAAAAGCATGGAAGATGGATGCCCTGTCAGTCTATGCATTTCCCCTCTGCCTCTACTCTCCAAGGTCTTACTAAAAGTCAGACAGGAAAAAACAAAAATGATCCTAGTTGCTGCGGACTGGCCTCGCCAGCACTGGTACCCACTTCTAAGGAATATGTCTCCGCTTCCTCCATGGTACTTGCCTCAAATAACCTCATCTACTGTCACAGCAGAACTATCAAATTCTGCACACACTGCTCCAAACTCTGAATCTTGCAGCATGGCTGATCAACTAATTCTTCAAACACCACCTCTGCGTAAATCTGTGATGCTGATAAATGGAAGAGATTCTGTGCTTGGAACCAAGCACAAGGAACAGACACAGCAAAGCCCAATATTACTCAGGTTTTACAATATTTGACTGAGATGCTTGACAAGGGCCTATCTTTTTCTTTAATAAAAATCTATGCCTCTGCCATCTCTGCTCATTGCAACACAAAACCTCCCCTCTTTTCTCATCCTCTGCTTAAACAGTATCTTAGAGGGTCCAATAATTTAAGGCCTCCCAGAAGATCACCAGCTCCTGCATGGGACCTCAATTTTGTGCTGGAAAAACTCACTCTGGCTCCTTTTGAACCAGCAGCTACTGCGGATAAAAAATTTCTATCCTGGAAAACAGCTTTTCTCTTGGCAGTCACTTCAGCAAGAAGGGTTTCAGAACTACAGGCTCTCATGGCAGTGGAGCCTTTTATTTTGTTTTACCCAGACAGTGTGCCCCTCGGGACCAATCCTTCTTTTATGCCTAAGGTGGTATCCAGTGTGGCTCTTAACCAGACCATCCACCTTCCAACCACCCAAATCCACAGAACAAGGGGCAGCGGATTTTGCATTTGTTGGATGTACACAGACAACTGAGATTCTACTTAAAAGGACCAAATCTCTAAAAGTCTGAGCAACTACTGGTAGCATTTGCTGCTGGATCAGAGGGTGACGCTATATCAAAGCAGACTATTTTTAAGTGGATAAGCTACTGCATTCGTTTCTGCTACTTGCACCATGGTAAACCTGTGCCCAAGGGGATCAGATCACATTCCATCAGGGCTGCCTGTACTTCAACAGCTTTGCTCAGAGGTGTTCCAACCCAAGACATTCTAGAAGCTGCTACTTGGAGCTCTGTTCATACATTCACAAAGCATTATCATTTGCCTCTCATCTCCAAGTCCAGGGCAGGCTTTGCCACTGCAGTTCTTCAGGGCCCAATAGCCGCTCCTAATGCTGTTTAGCTCCATCCTCCCATCCATAGCTTTGGGATTCTACCCAAATGTAATGCAACAGTGAAACACGAAGAACATAATACAGTTGTGTACACTTACCATAGATGTAGATGTTAGTGTATTCACTGTTGCAGTCCGGGTTACCCACCTGCCATCCCCCTTTCTATACCTTTCCTTTCCTTCACTATACTCAAAAGCCTTTGTGGTGCATTTGCTTTGAGGTGAAGGTAAAGTTTGCTTCTAAAAGTGCATTTATATATATTTACTGTTTAGATATATAGATATATATCTATTTATATAGCTATATATAGCTAGAGAGACAGAGAGAGTGCGAGAGAGACAGAGAGAGCGACATATATCTCAAAGTAATCACTCTATTCTCTTTCTAAAGCCCTGCACTTGCTCAGCTCTTATAAGGAAACACTAACTATAGCACTACCCCCTCCTTGACTTCTCATAAGTATTAGACTCCCGATTGGTCCTTCCTGGTCAAGTGAAAAATCAGCTCCCTTCCCTAATCTGATCAGTAAAAAAAAAAAAAAAAAAGTATGTCCAAGGGTCAGTTTCAAGGTTACTCTCCAGTCCAGCTGGTGAATCTGGGAATTTTGAGGCAATGTTACAATTGCCTTATGTACACAGACAACCCTCTCCTCCTTCCAACAAACTCTAATACATGTGAGAGATGCAGTTACACAGCCAAACTGGAGGCAGAGCTCTCTCAACCCAAGACTGGCACAGTCAGCTAGGAGGAAAAGGTTAGCACCCACACCACAAATCCAGTCTCACACAGACCTATTGCATCTGCATACCCAACACATAAAAACATACTCGGAGGCTTTAAATAAAAATCTGCCTAAACAGCAAAGACCTCGTAAGCAGATATCCAAGCAACAGCCACCCCTCAACAATGCCCACAAATCACATCTCACAAAATCAGTGTGCCTCAGTCACAGCCCTTAAGGCCAAACAACACACCAAATGCACTTGTTATAGGGGACTCAGTTGTCCGGCACTCTGACGTCCCGCTGAACAAGGAGAAGGTCACTGTAAGCTGCCTGTCGGGTGCCAGGATCTGCCACATAACGCAAGCACTCAGGTCACTCCAAAGCAAGTACAAGTATGACTCCGTCATTGTCCATGCTGGTGTGAATGACCTGAGACGTACCTCCCTGGACTACATGAAAAGACAGAGGAGCTCTCTGACCATGTAGCCCAGGCTGGTATGTCCCTGACCTTGAGTAGCATCTTGCCCTCACCAAGAATGATGCCATAGTAATAAAGACAAAATAATCAGTTTCAACAATTGGCTAAAGTATTGGTGTCATTCAAAGGGGGTCCAGTATCTGTCAGCCTGGGATGACATGCTCGACAAGCCACGTTGCTTTGCTAGGGACGGCTTGCACCTGTCACCCTTAGGCTTTTGTATACTGGCCAAGGCTCTTGCCACCCCCATAGTGCCTTTTTTAGGCAAGGCTCAAAGGACAAACACACCTCCATAGACAACCCAAAGATAAAAAAACTAAAAGTAATGCTACTCAATGCCAGAAGTCTAAACCTCAAGATGCACGCACTTGAGACTCTCCTCAGTATGGAGAAAATCGATGTCTGTGCAGTAACAGAAACCTGGTTCAAGGCTCTTGAGAGCACCCCAGCACTACCAGGTTATAACTCATACCATGCGTTTCGGCCCCAAAACTCAGACCGAAGCACAAAAGGAGGGGGAGTATCTATATTCATCAGATACCTACACCTCCAGGTTAGTGGCACTGCACGAAGCATCGGAAACCATCCATGTGCAACTAACAGCGGGCAAAACTGCCTTTCAGTTTGTAGCCTGCTACAGAACACCCTCCCTATTACAGGAACCCCACTTGGCATTCCTGAGAACACTGGAGAATATGAAGGTCTCTCCAAACACTGTTATTCGGTGACTTCAACTACCCAAACATTGACTGGGAAAACTACTCCAGCCCAAACACCCTCGCCCAACAGTTCCTTGAATTTAAACTCTAACGCAATGGAACAACTGGCCACCACTCCCACAAGAGGGAACAACATATTGGACCTGGTCATCACCAACATGAGGACTCTGTTCCACACCAGAGGAAACCCCTCATTGGTAAGATCAGACCATAAACAAATTTCCCTGGACATCCATATCCCGTCTCCACCCCCAGCCAAGGAAATCACTGTAAAGAATTTCTCAAAAGCCAACTTTGCACTTCTCAAGACTGAGGTAGAATCCTTCAAAGCCCCTGGGCCAGAGGATAATACAGCCCAGTCTGCAGAATCCTTTACAAATGCATTCTATGAGCACCTGCAGGAATGCATGGATCGTGCTATCCCAAATGAAACCAAGACTCACTCCTCCAAAAACAGGCGACCAGTCTGGTGGACCCCGGCCATAAATAAGCTATACAACAGAAGGAGGAAGCTACTACATGACAGAGCAAAATCCCAAAAAGGGAAGGCATCTCTGATCAGTATTAGCAAGAAACTTCGATCCCTCATAAAATCATCAAAGTCCAGTTTCGAAAGAAAAATTGCCCTAGACACTAAAGATAATCACAAGGCCTTCTTTAGTTATGTCAGGAACATGGGCGGAAACTCCCAGATATGCTCTGAATCGTTGCATAACGGTACAAAATATACCGAACCTACAGACATAGCCAACATCCTGGCAGACAGATTCAGTGCAAACTCCCCCCCCCCCCCTCCCCTTCCAAAGGAACAAACGCCTATCCCAACTGAATGTAACCTCCCTGACATCACAGATGCACAGGTGAAAGCTGCCCTCATCAAAGCAAAAAACACAGTATCTATGGGACCGGACGGTGTCCCAGGCTCTCTTACACAAGCTCCAAGAACTGAACCCTCACATTAAGTCACTGTTCAAACTTAGCCTTACTACAGGATATGTACCCAAAGAATGGCGTACAGCTACAGTGGTCCCACTCCACAAAGGTGGTGCCACAACGGACCCCGGAAACTATCGCCCCATAAGCCTGACTAGTCTGGTCTGTAAAGCCATGGAGCGTATTATCATGGAACTCATAAACAAAGACATTGGGAGCCTCCAGACACTGGACCCTACCCAGTTCGGTTTTAAGGGCAGATCTTGCCTCTTAAACCTAGTTGATTTCTTTGAAACAGTTACCAAAGCCATAGATGAGGGCAAGGTAGTCCACACAGCCTACCTGGACCTCGCAAAAGCCTTCGACACAGTACCCCAC